>NC_074678.1:8827446-8922446 GCF_029448725.1 Salvelinus fontinalis
CGAGGGAGAGGGAGAGAGAACACAGTGAGGGAGAGGGAGAGAGAACACAGCGAGGGAGAGGGAGAATGAACACAGTGAGGGAGAGAGAGAGAGAACACAGTGAGGGAGAGGGAGAGAGAACACAGCGAGGGAGAGAGAGAGAGAACACAGTGAGGGAGAGAGAGAGAGAACACAGCGAGGGAGAGGGAGAGGGAACACAGTGAGGGAGAGGGAGAGAGAACACAGCGAGGGAGAGGGAGAGAGAACACAGCGAGGGAGAGGGAGAGAGAACACAGCGAGGGAGAGGGAGAGAGAACACAGCGAGGGAGAGGGAACACAGCGAGGGAGAGGGAACACAGCGAGGGAGAGGGAGAGAGAACACAGCGAGGGAGAGGGAACACAGCGAGGGAGAGGGAGAGAGAACACAGCGAGGGAGAGGGAACACAGCGAGGGAGAGGGAGAGGGAACACAGCGAGGGAGAGGGAGAGAGAACACAGCGAGGGAGAGGGAACACAGCGAGGGAGAGGGAGAGAGAACACAGCGAGGGAGAGGGAGAGGGAACACAGTGAGGGAGAGGGAGAGGGAACACAGTGAGGGAGAGGGAGAGAGAACACAGCGAGGGAGAGGGAGAGAGAACACAGCGAGGGAGAGGGAACACAGCGAGGGAGAGAGAGAGAGAACACAGCGAGGGAGAGGGAGAGAGAACACAGCGAGGGAGAGAGAACACAGCGAGGGAGAGGGAGAGAGAACACAGCGAGGGAGAGAGAACACAGCGAGGGAGAGGGAGAGAGAACACAGTGAGGGAGAGAGAGAACACAGCGAGGGAGAGGGAGAGAGAACACAGTGAGGGAGAGAGAGAACACAGCGAGGGAGAGGGTAGCTAGCTGTAGGTATTGATCAGACTCCCTCATCATCTTCCTCCATCCACATCTCCATCTGATCTAAGTGGGTCATTTATTTAGTATAGAATTGGTTGAGTAAAAAGTTTGCAGTAATTATCTCCATGCGTGTTTCACTGTGCCCAGCAGGGAGGCTGGGTAAATTATCTGGTCTCTTCTTCTCTCCCAACTCCTGGATGCTTTGTGGACGTGCATAATGCATCAGTCCCGTGTTGGAGGGAACGTCTTAAACATCCCCCCAGTGGAATTGGAATAAAGTTGCCGCTGCTCTTTGTTTGGAGCAGAGACATAGAAGAGTCTTTATTTGGCAGTGCTGAATCGGAGATTGTTGTAAAAAGAGTGTTAGGCCTTAATTATTTTGGAAGAGTTGGTGTTCCGCCCGTTGGAACACCTGGGGAGATTTTAGTGGGACGCCGCGGCGCCCGGATACAGATGGGTGAATGGATGCTCCAGAAACGCTCCACAGGGGAAAGTATTTTAACGATATGACGGGAAACATAACTTCACACAAAGGTTGAGAAAACACAAAATAAATAATAATATTTTAATAAAATAAAAGTGAAAAAAAAGTGCATCATTACTAATATAATCAACCACAACTTGCCGCCCCAAAATCTAATTTAATACTACCTACTTGCCCTTTGTGCTGTTGTCTGTGCCCAATAATGTTTGTACCATGTTTTGTGCTGCTACCAAGTTGTGTTGCTACCATGTTGTTGTCATGTTGTGTTGCTACCATGTTGTTGTCATGTTGTGTTGCTACCATGTTGTGTTGCTACCATGTTGTTGTCATGTTGTGTTGCTACCATGGTGTTGTCATGTTGTGTTGCTGCCATGTTGTTGTCATGTTGTGTTGCTACCATGGTGTTGTCATGTTGTGTTGCTACCATGGTGTTGTCATGTTGTGTTGCTGCCATGTTGTTGTCATGTTGTGTTGCTGCCATGGTGTTGTCATGTTGTGTTGCTACCATGTTGTTGTCATGTTGTGTTGCTACCATGTTGTTGTCATGTTGTGTTGCTGCCATGTTGTTGTCATGTTGTGTTGCTACCATGTTGTGTTGCTACCATGTTGTTGTCATGTTGTGTTGCTACCATGTTGTGTTGCTACCATGTTGTTGTCATGTTGTGTTGCTACCATGTTGTGTTGCTACCATGTTGTTGTCATGTTGTGTTGCTACCATGTTGTTGTCATGTTGTGTTGCTACCATGTTGTTGTCATGTTGTGTTGCTGCCATGTTGTTGTCATGTTGTGTTGCTACCATGTTGTGTTGCTACCATGTTGTTGTCATGTTGTGTTGCTGCCATGGTGTTGTCATGTTGTGTTGCTGCCATGTTGTCATGTTGTGTTGCTACCATGGTGTTGTCATGTTGTGTTGCTACCATGTTGATTTGCTACCATGTTGTTGTCATGTTGTGTTGCTACCATGGTGTTGTCATGTTGTGTTGCTACCATGTTGTTGTCATGTTGTGTTGCTACCATGTTGTTGTCATATTGTGTTGCTACCATGGTGTTGTCATGTTGTGTTGCTGCCATGTTGTTGTCATGTTGTGTTGCTACCATGTTGTTGTCATGTTGTGTTGCTACCATGTTGTTGTCATGTTGTGTTGCTACCATGTTGTTGTCATGTGTTGCTGCCTTGCTATGTTGTTGTCTTAGGTCTCTCTTTATGTGGTGTTGTGTTGTCTCTCTTGTCGAGATGTGTGTTTTGTCCTATATTTATATTTTAGTTAACTTTACATTTTAATCCCAGCCCCCGTCCCCGCAGGAGACCTTTTGCCTTTTGGTAGGCCGTCACAGTAAATAAGAATCTGTTCTTAAACTGACTTGCCTAGTTAAATAAAGGTTAAATAAAAAATATATATAAAAACAGTTTGAATATTTGGCCAGGATGTAAGGTTGTGTACAATCTGTATAATCTAGGGTGAATCCCAAATGGAAGCCTATTGACCCCATGGGTTCTGGTCTAAAGTAGTGCACGATATAGGGAATAGGGTTCCATAGGGCTCTGGTCTAAAGTAGTGCACTACATAGGGAATAGGGTTCCATAGGGCTCTGGTCTAAAGTAGTGCACTATATAGGGAATAGGGTTCCATAGGGCTCTGGTCTAAAGTAGTGCACTATATAGGGAATATGGTTCCATTTGGGACGAAGGTATACAGTAATGACCTCAGAGATTCGATCTCATTCCGCACCAAGGGCCCAATCATCATTTGAGATAGTAACATAATCTCTCGATTAACCCAGAACTAAAAAGTGTCTGCATTTGGTCAGATGCTCTGAGTTTATGTAGAGATTATAATCATTTCTCTACACCCGTAATAACATCTGCTATAATCTGCTATAATCTGTGTATGTGACCAATAACATTGGATTTTAAGTAACAAGAATTTAGATTTTTAGAAAGCAAAGTTAAAGTCACGTAAAATCAATATCCAAATAAACCGGAAATATTTCATTAACTTGTTTTTCAATAATTACTCTTTCTACTACTTTCTGTCGTCTAACGTGGACCCCTATAATACCTTTGTTTGATCATTAAAATAATGAACCATTTATAATTTGTCAATCAAAACACAATTTATTAGTGGGGGGGTGGGGGGGGGGGGTCATCTGGTTTAAGAAATATGGACGTCATTGACTTCCTGGAGTCAGCTAGCTCTACACATCTTAAAAGATTTCGCATGTTGTGTAATTACTATTTATTTGACAGGTCACCCTCGTCGCCATTGTTTTTATTTCATGACCTTTATTTTAATTTAACCAGGCAAGTCAGTTAAAAGCTAACTCAAATTTTATGACAACCGGGCAATTACTAACACAATTACTAACACAATTACTAACACAATTACTAACACAATTACTAACACAATTACTAACACAATTACTAACACGTACAGTGCATTCGCATCGTATTCTGACCCCTTGACTTTTTCCACATTTTTGTTCAACGTTACAACCTTATTCTATTCTACTGTCTTAAATTGTTTTTTTTCCCCCTCATCAATCTACACACAATACCCCATAATGACGAAGCAAAAAACGGGTCTTTAGAAATGTATTAAAAATAAAAAACTGAAAGATCACATTTACAATAAGTATTCAGACCCTTTACTCAGTACTTTGTTGAAGCATCTTCTCTGCAGATCCTCTCAAGCTCTGTCAGGTTGGATGGGGAGCATCGCTGCACAGCTATTTTCAGGTCTCTCCAGAGATGTTAGATCGGGGTCCAGGCTCTGGCTGGGCCACTCAAGGACATTCAGAGACTTGTCCTGAAGCCACTCCTGCGTTATCTTGGCTGTGTGCTTAAGGTCGTTGTCCTGTTTGATGGTGAACCTTCACCCCAGTCTGAGGTCCTGAGCCCTCTGGAGCAGGTTTTTAATCAAGGATCTCTCTGTACATTGCTCTGTTCATCTTTCCCTCGATCCTGACTAGTTTCCCAGTCCCTGCCACTGAAAAACATCCCCACAGCATGATGCTGCCACCACCATGCTTCCCCGTAGGGATGGTGCCAGTTTTCCTCCAGACGTGATGCTTGGCATTCAGGCCAAAGAGTTCAATCTTGGTTTCATCAGCGCAGAGAATCTTATTTATCATGGTCTGACAGTCTTTAGCTGCCTTTTGACAAACTCCCAGCGGGCTGTCATGTGCCTTTTTGTAATGGGTGCGTGCTGGTGGCAGGGAAGTCAGGCGCAGGAGAACAAACTTGGTAAAAACGGAGCTGTTTAATGAACATCAAAACCTCCGAAAACCAAAATATATAAAAATAACAAATAGAGGGTGCAAAACCTGTCGTGCACCAGAATAAACAATAAACACCTAAATACAACAAACAATCTCCGACAAGGACATGAGGGGAAACAGAGGGTTAAATACACAACATGCAATTGATGGGATTGGAACCAGGTGTGAAGGAAGACAAGACAAAACCAATGGAAAATGAAAAATGGATCAGCG
This sequence comes from Salvelinus fontinalis, assembly GCF_029448725.1. Classification (NCBI taxonomy): domain Eukaryota; kingdom Metazoa; phylum Chordata; class Actinopteri; order Salmoniformes; family Salmonidae; genus Salvelinus; species Salvelinus fontinalis. The sequence goes on from NC_074678.1 coordinate 8,832,280, forward strand.
ATGGCTAGAAGGTCGGTGACGTCGACCGCCGAACAAGGAGAGGGACCGACTTCGGTGGAAGTCGTGACACTTTTACTGAAGAGTGGCTTCCATCTGTTCACTCTACCAAATTGGCCTGATTGGTGGAGTGCTGTAGAGATGGTTGTCCTTCTGGAAGGTTCTCCCATCTCCACAGAGGAACGCTGGAGCTCTGTCAGAGTGACCATTGGCTTCTTGGTCACCTCCCTGACCAAGGCCCTTCTCCACCGATTGCTCACTTTGGCCGGGCGACCAGCTCTATGAAGAGTCTTGGTGGTTCCAAACTTCTCCATGTAAGAATGATGGAGGCCACTGTGTTGTTGGGGACCTTCAATGTTGCAGTTGTTTTATGGTACCCTTCCCCAGATCTGTGCCTCGACACAATCCTATCTCATAGCTGTACGGTCAATTCCTTCAACCTCATGGCTTGGTTTTTGCTCTGACATGCACTGTCAACTGTGGGACCTTTTATATAGACAGGTGTGTGCCTTTCCAAATCATGTCCAATCAATTGAATTTAACACAGATGGACTCCAATCAAGTTGTAGAAACATCTCAAGGATGATCAATGGAAACAGGATGCACCTGAGCTCAATTTTGAGTTTCATTGCAAATGGTCTGAATTTGTATGTAAATAAGGTATTTCTGTTTATATTTTTAATACATTTGCAAAATGTCTAAAAACATGTTTTCGCTTTGTCATTATGGGGTATTGTGTGTAGATTGATGAGAAGAAATATATATTTAATCCATTTTAAAACAAAGCTGTAACTTAAACATAATGTGGAAAAAGTGAAGGGGTCTGAATACTTTCCGTATGAACTGTACAGTATAGCTGTACTATAGGCAGACTAGATTGATTGTGTCGATACAGTACTTACTTAGCCCCTGATAGAAAGATCCTGAACAGTTATAACTAAAAGTCATAACCTCTCTGGCTCCTGTATCAACTCTGCTCTATCTCAACCCAATGAGCCCACACGCAGAGAGTCTGAGCAGAGAACAGACTATTCTCTATCTAACCCAATGAGCCCACACGCAGAGAGTCTGAGCAGAGAACAATATTAACTATTCTCTATCTAACCCAATGAGCCCACACGCAGAGAGTCTGAGCAGAGAACAGACTATTCTCTATCTAACCCAATGAGCCCACACGCAGAGAGTCTGAACAGAGAACAATATTAACTATTCTCTATCTAACCCAATGAGCCCACACGCAGAGAGTCTGAGCAGAGAACAGACTATTCTCTATCTAACCCAATGAGCCCACACGCAGAGAGTCTGAGCAGAGAACAATATTAACTATTCTCTATCTAACCCAATGAGCCCACACGCAGAGAGTCTGAGCAGAGAACAGACTATTCTCTATCTAACCCAATGAGCCCACACGCAGAGAGTCTGAGCAGAGAACAATATTAACTATTCTCTATCTAACCCAATGAGCCCACACGCAGAGAGTCTGAGCAGAGAACAGACTATTTATAGACCAACTCTTTTCCTGTCTTCACTCTTTCCTATTACCTCATAGGGCCCACTTGTTACAAAGATAAAGTTTCAAAACATGTTTGTCTTTTTATATTTTGCGGGGGAAGGGGGGGGCTTGGCGGGGGAAGGGGGGGCTTGGCGGGGGAAGGGGGGCTTGACAGGGGAATTCAAATCCAACTTTATTTGCCACAAGCGCCGAATACTACAACTGTTGACTTTACCGTGAATTGCTTTACTGACACGCCCTTATTAACCAACAGTGCAGTTCAAAAAGAAGAAAATATTTACCAAGTAGACTAAAATAAAAAGTAATAATTAAAAGTAACACAATAAGAATAACAACAACGAGGCTATATACAGGGTATTACGGTACAGAGTCAATGTGGAGGCTATATACAGGGTATTACGGTACAGAGTCAATGTGGAGGCTATATACAGGGTATTACGGTACAGAGTCAATGTGGAGGCTATATACAGGGTGTTACGGTACAGAGTCAATGTGGAGGTTATATACAGGGTATTACGGTACAGAGTCAATGTGGAGGCTATATACAGGGTATTACGGTACAGAGTCAATGTGGAGGCTATATACAGGGTGTTACGGTACAGAGTCAATGTGGAGGCTATATACAGGGTATTACGGTACAGAGTCAATGTGGAGGCTATATAGAGGGTGTTACGGTACAGAGTCAATGTGGAGGCTATATACAGGGTATTACGGTACAGAGTCAATGTGGAGACTATATACAGGGTATTACGGTACAGAGTCAATGTGGAGGCTATATACAGGGTATTACGGTACAGAGTCAATGTGGAGGCTATATACAGGGTATTACGGTACAGAGTCAATGTGGAGACTATATACAGGGTATTACGGTACAGAGTCAATGTGGAGGCTATATACAGGGTATTACGGTACAGAGTCAATGTGGAGACTATATACAGGGTATTACGGTACAGAGTCAATATGGAGGCTATATACAGGGGGTACCGGTACAGAGTCAATGTGGAGGCTATATACAGGGTATTACGGTACAGAGTCAATGTGGAGGCTATATACAGGGGGTACCGGTACAGAGTCAATGTGGAGGTTATATACAGGGTGTTACGGTACAGAGTCAATGTGGAGGCTATATACAGGGTATTACGGTACAGAGTCAATGTGGAGGCTATATACAGGGGGTACCGGTACAGAGTCAATGTGGAGGTTATATACAGGGTGTTACGGTACAGAGTCAATGTGGAGGCTATATACAGGGGGTACCGGTATAGAGTCAATATGGAGGCTATATACAGGGTATTACGGTACAGAGTCAATGTGGAGGCTATATACAGGGTATTACGGTACAGAGTCAATGTGGAGGCTATATACAGGGGGTACCGGTACAGAGTCAATGTGGAGGTTATATACAGGGTGTTACGGTACAGAGTCAATGTGGAGGTTATATACAGGGTATTACGGTACAGAGTCAATGTGGAGGCTATATACAGGGTATTACGGTACAGAGTCAATGTGGAGGCTATATACAGGGTGTTACGGTACAGAGTCAATGTGGAGGCTATATACAGGGGGTACCGGTACAGAGTCAATGTGGAGGCTAAATACAGGGTGTTACGGTACAGAGTCAATGTGGAGGCTATATACAGGGGGTACCGGTACAGAGTCAATGTGGAGGCTATATACAGGGTATTACGGTACAGAGTCAATGTGGAGGTTATATACAGGGTATTACGGTACAGAGTCAATGTGGAGGCTATATACAGGGTGTTACGGTACAGAGTCAATGTGGAGGCTATATACAGGGTATTACGGTACAGAGTCAATGTGGAGGCTATATACAGGGTATTACGGTACAGAGTCAATGTGGAGGCTATATACAGGGTATTACGGTACAGAGTCAATGTGGAGGCTATATACAGGGTATTACGGTACAGAGTCAATGTGGAGGCTATATACAGGGTATTACGGTACAGAGTCAATGTGGAGGTTATATACAGGGTATTACGGTACAGAGTCAATGTGGAGGTTATATACAGGGTATTACGGTACAGAGTCAATGTGGAGGCTATATACAGGGTATTACGGTACAGAGTCAATGTGGAGGCTATATACAGGGTATTACGGTACAGAGTCAATGTGGAGGCTATATACAGGGTGTTACGGTACAGAGTCAATGTGGAGGTTATATACAGGGTATTACGGTACAGAGTCAATGTGGAGGCTATATACAGGGTATTACGGTACAGAATCAATGTGGAGGCTATATACAGGGTGTTACGGTACAGAGTCAATGTGGAGGCTATATACAGGGTATTACGGTACAGAGTCAATGTGGAGGCTATATACAGGGTGTTACGGTACAGAGTCAATGTGGAGGCTATATACAGGGTATTACGGTACAGAGTCAATGTGGAGACTATATACAGGGTATTACGGTACAGAGTCAATGTGGAGGCTATATACAGGGTATTACGGTACAGAGTCAATGTGGAGGCTATATACAGGGTATTACGGTACAGAGTCAATGTGGAGACTATATACAGGGTATTACGGTACAGAGTCAATGTGGAGGCTATATACAGGGTATTACGGTACAGAGTCAATGTGGAGACTATATACAGGGTATTACGGTACAGAGTCAATATGGAGGCTATATACAGGGGGTACCGGTACAAAGTCAATGTGGAGGCTATATACAGGGTATTACGGTACAGAGTCAATGTGGAGGCTATATACAGGGGGTACCGGTACAGAGTCAATGTGGAGGTTATATACAGGGTGTTACGGTACAGAGTCAATGTGGAGGCTATATACAGGGTATTACGGTACAGAGTCAATGTGGAGGCTATATACAGGGGGTACCGGTACAGAGTCAATGTGGAGGCTATATACAGGGTATTACGGTACAGAGTCAATGTGGAGGCTATATACAGGGGGCACCGGTACAGAGTCAATGTGGAGGCTATATACAGGGTGTTACGGTACAGAGTCAATGTGGAGGCTATATACAGGGTATTACGGTACAGAGTCAATGTGGAGGCTATATACAGGGGGTACCGGTACAGAGTCAATGTGGAGGTTATATACAGGGTGTTACGGTACAGAGTCAATGTGGAGGCTATATACAGGGGGTACCGGTATAGAGTCAATATGGAGGCTATATACAGGGTATTACGGTACAGAGTCAATGTGGAGGCTATATACAGGGTATTACGGTACAGAGTCAATGTGGAGGCTATATACAGGGGGTACCGGTACAGAGTCAATGTGGAGGTTATATACAGGGTGTTACGGTACAGAGTCAATGTGGAGGCTATATACAGGGTATTACGGTACAGAGTCAATGTGGAGGCTATATACAGGGTATTACGGTACAGAGTCAATGTGGAGGCTATATACAGGGTGTTACGGTACAGAGTCAATGTGGAGGCTATATACAGGGGGTACCGGTACAGAGTCAATGTGGAGGCTAAATACAGGGTGTTACGGTACAGAGTCAATGTGGAGGCTATATACAGGGGGTACCGGTACAGAGTCAATGTGGAGGCTATATACAGGGTGTACCGGTATAGAGTCAATGTGGAGGCTATATACAGGGTGTTACGGTACAGAGTCAATGTGGAGGCTATATACAGGGGGTACCGGTACAGAGTCAATGTGGAGGCTATATACAGGGGGTACCGGTACAGAGTCAATGTGGAGGCTATATACAGGGTATTACGGTACAGAGTCAATGTGGAGGCTATATACAGGGGGTACCGGTACAGAGTCAATGTGGAGGCTATATACAGGGTGTTACGGTACAGAGTCAATGTGGAGGCTATATACAGGGTATTACGGTACAGAGTCAATGTGGAGGCTATATACAGGGTATTACGGTACAGAGTCAATGTGGAGGCTATATACAGGGTGTTACGGTACAGAGTCAATGTGGAGGCTATATACAGGGGGTACCGGTACAGAGTCAATGTGGAGGCTAAATACAGGGTGTTACGGTACAGAGTCAATGTGGAGGCTATATACAGGGGGTACCGGTACAGAGTCAATGTGGAGGCTATATACAGGGTGTACCGGTATAGAGTCAATGTGGAGGCTATATACAGGGTGTTACGGTACAGAGTCAATGTGGAGGCTATATACAGGGGGCACCTGTACAGAGTCAATGTGGAGGCTATATACAGGGTATTACGGTACAGAGTCAATGTGGAGGCTATATACAGGGGGTTACGGTACAGAGTCAATGTGGAGGCTATATACAGGGTGTTACGGTACAGAGTCAATGTGGAGACTATATACAGGGTGTTACGGTACAGAGTCAATGTGGAGGCTATATACAGGGGGGTACCAGTACAGAGTCAATGTGGAGACTATATACAGGGGGTACCGGTACAGAGTCAATGTGGAGGCTATATACAGGGGGTACCGGTACAGAGTCAATGTGGAGGCTAAATACAGGGTGTTACGGTACAGAGTCAATGTGGAGGCTATATACAGGGGGTACCGGTACAGAGTCAATGTGGAGGCTAAATACAGGGTGTTACGGTACAGAGTCAATGTGGAGGCTATATACAGGGTGTTACGGTACAGAGTCAATGTGGAGACTATATAAGGGTGTTACGGTACAGAGTCAATGTGGAGGCTATATACAGGGTGTACCGGTATAGAGTCAATGTGGAGGCTATATACAGGGGGTACCGGTACCGAGTCAATGTGGAGGCTATATACAGGGGGCACCGGTACAGAGTCAATGTGGAGGCTATATACAGGGTATTACGGTACAGAGTCAATGTGGAGGCTATATACAGGGGGTTACGGTACAGAGTCAATGTGGAGGCTATATACAGGGTGTTACGGTACAGAGTCAACGTGGAGGCTATATACAGGGGGTACCGGTACAGAGTCAATGTGGAGGCTATATACAGGGTATTACGGTACAGAGTCAATGTGGAGGCTATATACAGGGGGTACCGGTACAGAGTCAATGTGGAGGCTATATACAGGGTGTTACGGTACAGAGTCAATGTGGAGGCTATATACAGGGTGTTACGGTACAGAGTCAACGTGGAGGCTATATACAGGGGGTACCGGTACAGAGTCAATGTGGAGGCTATATACAGGGTATTACGGTACAGAGTCAATGTGGAGGCTATATACAGGGTGTTACGGTACAGAGTCAATGTGGAGGCTATATACAGGGTGTTACGGTACAGAGTCAATGTGGAGACTATATACAGGGTGTTACGGTACAGAGTCAATGTGGAGGCTATATACAGGGGGGTACCAGTACAGAGTCAATGTGGAGACTATATACAGGGGGTACCGGTACAGAGTCAATGTGGAGGCTATATACAGGGTGTTACGGTACAGAGTCAATGTGGAGGCTATATACAGGGGGGTACCGGTACAGAGTCTATGTGGAGGCTATATACAGGGGGGTACCGGTACAGAGTCAATGTGGAGACTATATACAGGGTGTTATGGTACAGAGTCAATGTGGAGGCTATATACAGGGGGGTACCGGTACAGAGTCAATGTGGAGGCTATATACAGGGGGTACCGGTACAGAGTCAATGTGGAGGCTATATACAGGAGGTACCGGTACAAAGTCAATGTGGAGGCTATATACAGGGTGTTACGGTACAGAGTCAATGTGGAGGCTATATACAGGGGGTAGCGGTGCCGAGTCAATGTGGAGGCTATATACAGGGTGTTATGGTACAGAGTCAATGTGGAGGCTATATACAGGGTGTTACGGTACAGAGTCAATGTGGAGGCTATATACAGGGTGTTACGGTACAGAGTCAATGTGGAGGCTATATACAGGGTGTTACGGTACAGAGTCAATGTGGAGGCTATATACAGGGTGTTACGGTACAGAGTCAATGTGGAGGCTATATACAGGGTGTTACGGTACAGAGTCAATTTGGAGGCTATATACAGGGTGTTACGGTACAGAGTCAATGTGGAGGCTATATACAGGGTGTTACGGTACAGAGTCAATGTGGAGGCTATATACAGGGGGGTACCGGTACAGAGTCAATGTGGAGGCTATATACAGGGGGTACCGGTACCGAGTCAATGTGGAGGCTATATACAGGGTGTTACGGTACAGAGTCAATGTGGAGGCTATATACAGGGTGTTACGGTACAGAGTCAATGTGGAGGCTATATACAGGGTGTTACGGTACAGAGTCAATGTGGAGGCTATATACAGGGGGTACCGGTACAGAGTCAATGTGGAGGCTATATACAGGGTGTTACGGTACAGAGTCAATGTGGAGGCTATATACAGGGGGTACCGGTACAGAGTCAATGTGGAGGCTATATACAGGGTGTTACGGTACAGAGTCAATGTGGAGGCTATATACAGGGGGTACCGGTACAGAGTCAATGTGGAGGCTATATACAGGGTATTACGGTACAGAGTCAATGTGGAGGCTATATACAGGGTGTACCGGTACAGAGTCAATGTGGAGGCTATATACAGGGTGTTACGGTACAGAGTCAATGTGGAGGCTATGTACAGGAGGTACCGGTACCGAGTCAATGTGGAGGCTATATACAGGGTGTTACGGTACAGAGTCAATGTGGAGGCTATATACAGGAGGTACCGGTACAGAGTCAATGTGGAGTCTATATTCAGGGTGTTACGGTACAGAGTCAATGTGGATTCTATATACAGGGGTACCGGTACAGAGTCAATGTGGAGGCTAAATACAGGGTGTTACGGTACAGAGTCAATGTGGAGGCTATATACAGGGTGTTGCGGTACAGAGTCAATGTGGAGGCTATATACAGGGTGTTACGGTACAGAGTCAATGTGGAGGCTACATACAGGGTATTACGGTACAGAGTCAATGTGGAGGCTATATACAGGGGGTACCGGTACAGAGTCAATGTGGAGGTTATATACAGGGTGTTACGGTACAGAGTCAATGTGGAGGCTATATACAGGGGGTACCGATATAGAGTCAATATGGAGGCTATATACAGGGTATTACGGTACAGAGTCAATGTGGAGGCTATATACAGGGTATTACGGTACAGAGTCAATGTGGATGCTATATACAGGGGGTACCGGTACAGAGTCAATGTGGAGGTTATATACAGGGTGTTACGGTACAGAGTCAATGTGGAGGCTATATACAGGGTATTACGGTACAGAGTCAATGTGGAGGCTATATACAGGGTATTACGGTACAGAGTCAATGTGGAGGCTATATACAGGGTGTTACGGTACAGAGTCAATGTGGAGGCTATATACAGGGGGTACCGGTACAGAGTCAATGTGGAGGCTAAATACAGGGTGTTACGGTACAGAGTCAATGTGGAGGCTATATACAGGGGGTACCGGTACAGAGTCAATTTGGAGGCTATATACAGGGTGTACCGGTATAGAGTCAATGTGGAGGCTATATACAGGGTGTTACGGTACAGAGTCAATGTGGAGGCTATATACAGGGGGTACCGGTACAGAGTCAATGTGGAGGCTATATACAGGGGGTACCGGTACAGAGTCAATGTGGAGGCTATATACAGGGTATTACGGTACAGAGTCAATGTGGAGGCTATATACAGGGGGTACCGGTACAGAGTCAATGTGGAGGCTATATACAGGGTGTTACGGTACAGAGTCAATGTGGAGGCTATATACAGGGTATTACGGTACAGAGTCAATGTGGAGGCTACATACAGGGTATTACGGTACCGAGTCAATGTGGAGGCTATATACAGGGGGTTCCGGTACAGGGTCAATGTGGAGGCTATATACAGGGGGTACCGGTACAGAGTCAATGTGGAGGCTATATACAGGGGGTACCGGTACAGAGTCAATGTGGAGGCTATATACAGGGGGTATCGGTACAGAGTCAATGTGGAGGCTATATACAGGGGGTTCCGGTACAGAGTCAATGTGGAGGCTATATACAGGGGGAGTACCAGCACAGAGTCAATGTGGAGGCTATATACAGGGGGTATCGTTACAGAGTCAATGTGGAGGCTATATACAGGGTGTTACGGTACAGAGTCAATGTGGAGGCTATATACAGGGTGTTACGGTACAGAGTCAATGTGGAGGCTATATACAGGGGGAACCAGTACCGAGTCAATGTGCGGGGGTAGAGGCTAGTTGAGGTGATCTGTACATGCAGGTGGGGGCGATGTTACTATACATAGGTAACAAACAAACACAGAGTAGCAGCAGTGTAAAGGGGGGGGGGTGGCGGTGGAAGGAGGGCTTGGCAGGGGAAGAGGGCTTGGCAGGGGAAGGGGGCTTGGCAGGGGAAGGGGGACTTGGCATGGGAAGAGGGGCTTGGCATGATAGCGATATAAACATCAACTGTATCAAACTTTGCATTGCACAATTGTAAACAGGTTACAGATTTTATGAGATTGTGCTGAACTTGTGTCTGGCCAGACAGAGGGAAGAGGAGTGAGGGATAGGCTTTACCTCTAGGGTCTGTTTCCAGAGGGGAGGGCTTTATCTCTAGGGTCTGTTTCCAGAGGGGAGGGCTTTATCTCTAGGGTCTGTTTCCAGAGGGGAGGGCTTTACCTCTAGAGTCTGTTTCCAGAGAGGAGGGCTGTACCAATAGGGTCTGTTTCCAGAGAGGAGGGCTTTATCTCTAGGGTCTGTTTCCAGAGGGGAGGGCTTTACCTCTAGGGTCTGTTTCCAGAAGGGAGGGCTTTACCTCTAGGGTCTGTTTCCAGAGGGGAGGGCTTTACCTCTAGGGTCTGTTTCCAGAGAGGAGGGCTTTACCTCTAGGGTCTGTTTCCAGAAGGGAGGGCTTTACCTCTAGGGTCTGTTTCCAGAGGGGAGGGCTTTACCTCTAGGGCATGGTCTGTTTCCAGAGGGGAGGGCTTTACCTCTAGGGTCTGTTTCCAGAGAGGAGGGCTTTACCTCTAGGGTCTGTTTCCAGAGGGGAGGGCTTTACCTCTAGGGTCTGTTTCCAGAGAGGAGGGCTTTACCTCTAGGGTCTGTTTCCAGAGGGGAGGGCTTTACCTCTAGGGTCTGTTTCCAGAGGGGAGGGCTTTACCTCTAGGGTCTGTTTCCAGAGGGGAGGGCTTTATCTCTAGGGTCTGTTTCCAGAGAGGAGGGCTTTACCTCTAGGGTCTGTTTCCAGAGAGGAGGGCTTTACCTCTAGGGCATAGTCTGTTTCCAGAGAGGAGGGCTTTAACTCTAGGGTCTGTTTCCAGAGAGGAGGGCTTTACCTCTAGGGTCTGTTTCCAGAGAGGAGGGCTTTACCTCTAGGGTCTGTTTCCAGAGAGGAGGGCTTTACCTCTACGGTCTGTTTCCAGAGGGGAGGGCTTTACCTCTAGGGTCTGTTTCCAGAGAGGAGGGCTTTACCTCTAGGGTCTGTTTCCAGAGGGGAGGGCTTTACCTCTAGGGCATGGTCTGTTTCCAGAGAGGAGGGCTTTACCTCTAGGGTCTGTTTCCAGAGGGGAGGGCTTTACCTCTAGGGTCTGTTTCCAGAGAGGAGGGCTTTACCTCTAGGGTCTGTTTCCAGAGAGGAGGGCTTTACCTCTAGGGCATGGTCTGTTTCCAGAGGGGAGGGCTTTACCTCTAGGGTCTGTTTCCAGAGAGGAGGGCTTTACCTCTAGAATCTTTTTCCAGAGAGGAGGGCTTTATCTCTAGGGCATGGTCTGTTTCCAGAGGGGAGGGCTTTACCTCTAGGGTCTGTTTCCAGAGAGGAGGGCTTTACCTCTAGGGTCTGTTTCCAGAGAGGAGGGCTTTACCTCTAGGGTCTGTTTCCAGAGAGGAGGGCTTTACCTCTAGGGTCTGTTTCCAGAGAGGAGGGCTTTACCTCTAGGGTCTGTTTCCAGAGAGGAGGGCTTTACCTCTAGGGCATGGTCTGTTTCCAGAGAGGAGGGCTTTACCTCTAGGGTCTGTTTCCAGAGGGGAGGGCTTTACCTCTAGGGCATGGTCTGTTTCCAGAGGGGAGGGCTTTACCTCTAGGGTCTGTTTCCAGAGAGGAGGGCTTTACCTCTAGGGTCTGTTTCCAGAGAGGAGGGCTTTATCTCTAGGGCATGGTCTGTTTCCAGAGGGGAGGGCTTTACCTCTAGGGTCTGTTTCCAGAGGGGAGGGCTTTATCTCTAGGGCATGGTCTGTTTCCAGAGGGGAGGGCTTTACCTCTAGGGTCTGTTTCCAGAGGGGAGGACTTTACATCTAGGGTCTGTTTCCAGAGGGGAGGGCTTTACCTCTAGGGTCTGTTTCCAGAGAGGAGGGCTTTATCTCTAGGGTCTGTTTCCAGAGGGGAGGGCTTTACCTCTAGGGCATGGTCCTTCTCAAGGTTTCATTCTACCCAAGTCCTTGCCATTGTCATTAAAAAATATTATGAGGGATTGGGCTCGAGAAATGTAACCATTCTCAAATTCATAGGCAGAGCTATGGATACAAGGACTGACCATCCATGATATAACAATTATAGTTTTAGCCATGTTTTGAGGCTATATAGTGTTTGTTTACATTTACTTTGTTTACAAACATTGGAGTTAAACAAGGTTACATGTTGGGTTCTGATGGGTTACGACATTTAAACTAAGCTCATGAGGCATTTTTGTTTTGTTTTAAATGTACCTTTATTTAACTTGGCAAGTCAGTTAAAGAACAAATTGTTATTTACAATGACGGCCTACCAAAAGGCAAAAGGCCTCCTGCGGGGACCGGGGGGGGGGGGGGGGGGGGGATTAAAAATAAATAAATACAAATATAAATATAGGACAAAACACACATCACGGCAAGAGAGACAACACAACACATCATAAAGAGATTATAAGTAATATTCAAAAGAAGAAGAAGAAATTGGATGAAGAAACTGGACACTGCCCCTTTAAGCTTACACACACACACACACACACACACCCACACACACACACACACACACACACACACACACACACACACACACACACACACACACACACACACACACACACACACACACACACACACACACACACACACACAGACACACACACACACAAACAGCTTAATAAAGGTGTCTTAGATTTAAATTAAAAAAACATTCATCCTGCCCTGGTAATCTATGCAAAACATACCATTTATTTTGAGACGAATCTAATTCCAGATATTTTACTAAATATTTTCACCTTGTCTCCCCAGCCCAGCAGATGCTCCTGCTATGCCAAGGAGTGAGTCGTGTGAGAGAAGAGGCAGGACAGTTCACGATGTGGAGCCACCATAACTCCAGCTACGCAGGTGGGCTAGATCCTAGTCGTACCATCGCCTGGTCCCAGATCTGTTTGTTCACTCATTGTTATGCCAAGGAGTTGACACGATAACACAAACAGATCTGGGACCAGATTAATCATACCACCCCACTCATTTAAACACTTCTCTCAAGTGCCCTAAACTACTAACTCATTTAAATACATATCTCAAGTCCCCTAAACTACTAACTCATTTAAACACTTCTCTCAAGTCCCCTAAACTACTAACTCATTTAAACACTTCTCTCAAGTCCCCTATTTCTATAAATATGTTTTCCTTTTTATTTGTTTGTTTGCGGTCTTTATAGACACTTGATATACCAGAGAAGACACTAAGTAGGCTGCAACATGGGGTTGTGTCCTCAGTGATCATAGCTCTCAACATCCCAAATGACACCCTATTCCCTATATAGTGCACTACGTTTTACCAGATCCCCTATGGGAATAGATAAGGAATAGGGTTCCATTTAGGGCGCAACATTGGTCTCCTCTTCAGTTCCATCTTAAAGGGCAGAGGTCAGTCTATAGAGCCAAGTTGGAAGGACATTAATCAGATGAAACCAGTCCCACTTAAAGGAGCGGAGGAACGGGATATAGTAGTAAAACACAGCAGTAGTGTAGTATAACAGACAGTACTGAGGGCTACTGCTCAATACCAGCCTCCACTCCACACTAAAGACAAAACAAGTCGTGTTCACTTACAGAAAAGGAAGGACATGCTAAAAGTATGTCATGTCAAAGACAAAATGAGGAGGACCACCCTAGCTGTCACTCAGTTTAGACACTGTAATAAGAGCCAGGCTGGATCGAAGAGAAAAAGACACGGAGAAAAGGACCAGACGGACCACGTTTATAAAGTTAAAAAGTATTTTAATGTTGTTATTTTTTTCCAATTCAAAGAGAGTGGAGCAACATAAAAGGACTGATACATGAAAGTGATTCAATAGCCTACGTCAATAATACAATTCAATTGTACTCCATACATTGGCATACATTTTCATACTTAAAAAAAAAATGACTTTCTTAAAATAAACGTTTTAATCCATTATCAATTACACGAAAAAAAAGTGAACGGGTTAAGTTTAAAAAGCGGATGAAAAAAGAGGCATCCTCTATTTGCTCAGTCAGACAGACAGACAGACAGACAGACAGACAGACAGACAGACAGACAGGTCACTAGATGTGGCCGTTAATGGCTGAAAAATATCCCCATGGAAACCCCTAGAACATTAACAAGTACACGCCCTTTATGCAAAGTTAAGGTTTATTACAAAGCATGAGGTTACTAAAGCACTTTGTGACAACTACTGACGTAAAAAGGATTTTTTTTAAATACATGTGATTAATTGATGGACATTGCGTGGTTATTATCCCTATTTGTAAACAGATCATAAACAAGTAATACAAAATCGCCTAAAATAGACTTTAAAGATAAATGTTTTTATAAAAAATAAAAAAAGATTGTTAGCTTTAATACCATAACGCAAATTAGCCGGCAGGTCTTTGCTTTAGGCATAACTTCAATAACACATCAATCAAATAGGCACTAAAATATAAGGGTAATGCATAAGGTTTACTCTAACGCGGCATCACGTAGTAACGTCACAAAGTGGGATCTGTATTTGAAAGTTGCTATGCAACAAAAACTCATCTTAATTCGATAGGATTCCAATATTCACTTGACACAATGTTGCGCACTTGATATCATTTGTGGGTTACTACTTACTGTCTGTTGGACATGTTCAGCCTATAATTCGTCACACAAGTGAACGCATGGCTTGTCGACGCATTGACGATTCTCCATCCATTCTGAAGCGTCAGGACCTTTATTAACTTCAGATCAACCGTAAATTATTTCCACTGATTTGATCCACATCTAAATGTAATTTTGGAAAAATAGGCCTATTTACATTTCACGATTAGAAAGGACTATATTTAGCCTTGTGAGAGTGCATTATATAGGCCTACACTGTTTATTTAGGAGCGCTAGAGTTCATTTAAAGGGTTTGACATTCAGGGTTGGCCTTGGCCTTGACTCAACCACCTGAGTGGTTCCCATACACTTCAAACACTATGCTAATTGAACACATTAACAATTCGCTCCAATCGCTCTGATTTGGACTAACAATGATGACCATTAAAATGTTTGTCTATTCTAATAATACGGTAAATAAGTCTAAACCTATTTACCTTATTATTATTTACCCTATTTTGGGGCGGCAGGTGGTTAGAGCGTTGGGCCAGTAACCGAAAGGTTGCCAGATCGAATCTCCCGAGGTAAACATATGTCGTTTGTTCTTAACTGACTGACTTAGTTAAATACAGATTTGTTTAAATTATAAACGCAGTCTATAACGTTTAGTGGGGGGTTATGCTGTAGTTGGAAGAAATTTCCATCTGCGTATTAGGCCCAGTCATACCTAATATATATCCTAATTTAGCCTTTTTGTCTTGATTGATTTGAAGGCTAAATGACACTTTTTATTCCAACACTATGCCTATGGTTTTTTCATTCGCACGTTGAACATTTTTGGTCAACCAACCCAATTTAAATTTGGTAAATTTGCTGCTGTAGGGTGTATTGCTCAACATTGGCTGCTGACGTACGTCAGAGAGCGAGAGAGAGAGAGAGAGAGCAAATAGTTCATGCTTTGCATAGCAGCGGACGATTATATAGGCTAGATACACTGTACAGCATTAACCAGTTGTTAACCTATACAGGTTATGGTCAATCTGACCGCAATAACGCAGGTTGAATGTATTGTCCTGTATCTTGCCCCGGAGGCAGCTCTGCAAAGTGGTCACTAGAAGGCAAAGCCACAAAGTCTTAACATCGGATTTTAAACCCAACCATAACCACACTGCTAACCCTAATACCTAACCCTACACTTTTTTTTCATACCTTTTTACGATATAGACAATTTTGACTTTGCAGCTGGCCCATCTAGCGGAAATCGTTGGTGTTCTGCCTCCTGTGCAAGATTCATGACAATAAACACCAACCTGCCGTAATAACCTAAATCTAAAGCATATTTTTCAGATAAACCTGGCATAAACAGTCAGCCTCAAAGGCAACAAAAAAAGGCTACAGAAACGGAAAATCCCAGTGATGAAGATAGTTTTAAAACACAATGTCTTTGGTTCACAAATATAATCTCATCCTAAACAAACCCTTGTGATGAAATGCCGGCAGACAGTCCACAGCAATGAAGGTAGAACTGCGGGTAAAAAAAGAAGAAGAAGAATGCAATATTCCCCCGCAGGAGAAGCAACAAAAATGTATTATAATATCACAACAAATAGGCCTACGCAACGCATGTCCGTGTAAATAAGCACTCCAGGTAGCTTCTGTGTAAATTATTTATGTGGGTTTCACACAGGCAACGAATGGACGGCCACTGCCTATGTCATAGAATAGCAGATTAGTTCAGAGAATTTAGGGGCTGGGTTTAGAGGCGTGATGACGTACACATCTCGTTTACCCCACGTGACCGTCTAGGTCTGGTAGAATCCAAAAGTAGGGGGAATAAAAAAACTCAACACTCGATTTCTCTTCAAATAGATTTAAAAAATTACAATATTTGTACATAATTTCACTTTGTATTTGTATTACACTCGTTCCACAATTTATGTTGTACAATATGCACGAAAATAAAGATCTCAAAAAGAGGATTTCTCAGCTAGCATTAAAAGCTGACTCTCCCCTGCCCTCTGAAAGTGGTATCGCCACAAGCTCAAATTCCCAGAATTGAGCTCCTCTGATTCTTAGAACTGGGGGTTCTTAGAAGTGGTGATGCAAGAAGTTTCTAGGAAAGCAATACCAGGTGATTGTTTTTTTTTTTATTCCTTTTTTCCTATGTAATTTGGCGCGAAGTTGTGCTCTTTATTGCAGGTGTTGGTGTGTTTCTGAATGTGTTTTATAATGTGATTTTTGAAGGTGTATGGTGTACGGGTTTGAGCGCATTCTTTGGCGGGTGACATCTGCTCTTGACAGCTTCTGTCTGTATAATATTTCGCTGTCCTCCCTTCACTCTCTACGGCTCTGGGCGCCTTGTGTCGGTTTGACAGTAGAGGCTTTTTAATGTACTGTGCTGATCGCAAAAACAGAAATTAGATTACGTGCTTATTCTGTTAGTATTCCAGCACACGAGTCAGTCCAACAACAAACCGGTTGTTCAGTTTGACTAAGTGTTGCCTTCCTTCTATATATTCTTAGCAAACCTAAGTAGAGCTCTAACCTGGGTGGATTTTGCAACTGTGTTCACCTAATTGTCATTGTATTAATAACAGCGGTGTACACATACATTTGTTTATTTATAACGTGATTCCCACAGGCATAATTAAATAACCTAACTTGCACAAGTGTGTCTGTCGGGCTTGTGGCAGATAGGCAGGGGTATGTGTGTCGGGCTTGTGGCAGATAGGCAGGGGTATGTGTGTCGGGCTTGTGGCAGATAGGCGGGGGTATGTGTGTCGGGCTTGTGGCAGATAGGCAGGGGTATGTGTGTCGGGCTTGTGACAGATAGGCAGGGGTATGTGTGTCGGGCTTGTGGCAGATAGGCAGGGGTATGTATGTCGGGCTTGTGGCAGATAGGCAGGGGTATGTGTGTCGGGCTTGTGGCAGATAGGCAGGGGTATGTATGTCGGGCTTGTGGCAGATAGGCAGGGGTATGTGTGTCGGGCTTGTGGCAGATAGGCAGGGGTATGTATGTCGGGCTTGTGGCAGATAGGCAGGGGTATGTGTGTCGGGCTTGTGGCAGATAGGCAGGGGTATGTGTGTCGGGCTTGTGGCAGATAGGCAGGGGTATGTGTGTCGGGCTTGTGGCAGATAGGCAGGGGTATGTATGTCGGGCTTGTGGCAGATAGGCAGGGGTATGTGTGTCAAGGCTGTTATGCTATGCATTGTTTTAGATACCCAGGCAGTCTAGTAGGGGGGAAAAAGTCAAATTGAACAATCGGTACTGAACGAGCACATCGGGATCTGGTTGCACGAGATATTGATCGTCTTGTCTCGCGGTTACCCCCCCCCCCCCCGCCTCCACGGAAATCTTGTTGTTTGTAGTTTGTAGCGTTCCGCTGCTGCACAGACCAGCATATACGCACGTTTGTACCTGCATGCGATCTGTCTGGAGCCAGGCGAGCGTGTGACTTTAGGCAGAATGACTTCAACCGATACAATGTCGCATTGAATGGAGTGATTAACAGCTGCAATGTTGCAGTAATTGAGTGCTTAGCAGATGCAATACAAGTGTTATTTGATTGCTAAGCTTCAATGCAAGGAGTCTGTGTAAAACCGTATTGTTGAAGTGTAGGCCTAGCTAGGCTAAGGGTCTGAATGTAGGCTAGGAAGAAGAGCGACAAAAGTTACTGTATATGAATGTGATTGGAAAGTGAATAACTGAAAATAAATGACAAAATTGGTCTGATATGACATGTAGTCGTAGCTGGGTTATAGCCTATATATGAAACCCGTGGTTACTTCAACCTGTGTAAAGATTCTTTATTTAAAGTCCATATCGGGAGGAGTCAAGTGACAGCCTGAGACATGGGGTTGAGACAGAGCGCTACATCTGTGTTCAATGTGTTTGGGTGTTATTGAACCGGTTGGATCCACATGTTGTTCCACGTGAAGAAACTGTCAGTTTAACAATTTATTACATGGGGGTTGGACGGAAAGACTGAGGCTTGTAGTAAATTACCCGTTTGAAATTCGCAGACTGTAGTTGAAACATAAACTATGCCAAAAGTGTTTTCAAAATATGCTGAAGTCTTCTGGATTGCGTTGTGTTATTGCCATAACGTGTTCTCCTGCGTCGGACTACCGGCTATTTATATCGCTAAAAATCAAACACACTTCTAGGCTAATATATTAATGATCAGACGTATAAACGTCTACAGTAAATTGATGACATCTTGTGGTATAATTTGACGTATCATATTTTTAAGTTTATGGATAATTTTTTGCCGTTTAATCTACCGTTAAATGCATAAAAAAAATGTAAAATAGGTTTATTATTATTACTACTAATATTATCGTTACTACTATACTATAATCATTCAAATGTTCTCTGGCAGTCAACAGTACATTTATATCTGCCAACTTTTGTCCGGAATATGCTCAAACTGTTTTGTTCATTGTTAATAAGTAAAGGGGTTAGTGATAGACTACGGGTTGTTTATTAACGATATAGCGGGAAAATGAAGGCGACGTATTTGGCGTGTGTTGTTGGTTCAGAGGGCGAAAAAAGAATCAAGTTCGAGTCCAATACGGAATGTTCAACACGTAAGAAATGCCCAGATGGCACAGACATATTATTTAAAGACACGCCAGCCTGGTTTCCTAGTCTAGACGTAACATAGTAAACGTAAATCCAGGACATGTAAATGAGTATGATATGCTGCGCATGGTTCCATAAAACAGAAGGTTACATAAGGCAAAAAAGGGTGGTTGGGTGGGTATATGACACAAACATCCAGAAACCCAAAGGTTGCGCATGTTCGAATGTCATCACAAACAATTTTAGCTAATTAGAACACTTCAACTACTTAGCATGATAGCTAACCCTTCCCTTAACCCTAACCAACAGCCTAGCTAATGTTAGCCACCTAGCTAACGTTAGCCACAACACATTGCAATTCGTAACACATCATACAAAAATGATGGACATCAACTAATAAACATCTCTCAAAACGTAACATATCGTACTAATTGGCGTGTGGCCCAGATTTACCTTTACTTTGTTATGTCTAACCCTGAGTCCAGGTTGGACACGTCCCCTTACAATAAGTCAAAAGCCTGTGTTGGAAAGGTCGGATGTGTTGTGATGCACGGTGTAGGCTACTCGTACACCTGGTGCCTGCATTTCTCAACTATATATCATGAACTGTTCCCACACTACGTTTCCATGCCCGAATGACCGTGTGCTGCTATGAGACATTACATCATGTAAGCTAGGCTGCTGCCACAGAACCAAACACCATACAGAACCAGTATGTTACTGCAGAATGCTTGAGTTTACTTTTATTGAATAAGGGTTCAGGTTTAAAAAAAAATATATTAATTATATTAATATATAAAAATTATATTTATATATATATAATCTTCTAAATTCATGTTTGAGTGCCAGCAATAAGTAAATCAAGTGTTATCCCACATTCGGGAACAAGTGTGGCCGCCCAGAAAATGTTACTTGAAAGCGCCGTAGTTTATTTACTCTGTTGAATGGTGCCCCCTAGTGGCTGAAAAGTCACACTGCAATCAGACAGTAGTGGTGAGGATGGTGATATTTCTATTCTTAGAATAACCAACACATATAAACAAGTGCAAAATAACAATCACCCCATCCTTCATAAAAGTTGCCATGCTTTATCTTGTATAATAATTTGTTGTTAACTGACTTGCCTGGTTAAATAAAGGTTACATTTTAAAAAGTATAAGAATTTGTTCTTAACTGACTTGCCTGATTAAATAAAGGTTACATTTAAAAAAAAATATCTCTATCTCTATATTCATTTTATTCAAGGCTGTTTCTAGAGAGCCTTCTTGTAGGTTTTCACTCCAACACACCTGATTGTAATGATTAGCTGGTCGGGTTAGTTATAACTAACCTTTTTAACTAACTAGTTATAACTAACTAACCCATACAGCAGGGTAGTTTTATGGAACATGTTTAGAGAGCCCTGCAATTTGGTTCATATTCCCCCGGCGTTTCACCACCAGGATACTACTTATATGATGATTAACCGGAGTATCGGTATGGGAGCTGTATTATAACCCCTTTGTCTGTCTATCCATGACTCCATGTTTTGTTTTTCTCCCCTGCCAGAGCTTGACAAGATGGCTTGCTCAACAGACAGCTGTATCCAATTCACGCGTCACGCCAGCGACGTACTGCTGAACCTCAACCGGCTGCGTAGCCGGGACATCCTCACAGATGTCACCATCCTGGTCAACAGACAGCAGTTCCGTGCCCACAAGACTGTCCTCATGGCCTGCAGGTGTGTTGTGTTTCACGTGGCTCTTAGACGGCATCCCAACTGGCCCTCTGTTCCCCTACACGGCGCCCTCTGTTCCCCTACACGGCGCCCTCTGTTCCCCTACACGGCGCCCTCTGTTCCCCTACACGGCGCCCTCTGTTCCCCTACACGGCGCCCTCTGTTCCCCTACACGGCGCCCTCTGTTCCCCTACACGGCACCCTCTGTTCCCCTACACGGCGCCCTCTGTTCCCCTACACGGCGCCCTCTGTTCCCCTACACGGCGCCCTCTGTTCCCCTACACGGCGCCCTCTGTTCCCCTACGTAGCGCCCTCTGTTCCCCTACGTAGCGCCCTCTGTTCCCCTACGTAGCGCCCTCTGTTCCCCTACGTAGCGCCCTCTGTTCCCCTACGTAGCGCACTCTGTTCCCCTACGTAGCGCACTCTGTTCCCCTACGTAGCGCACTCTGTTCCCCTACGTAGCGCACTCTGTTCCCCTACGTAGCGCACTCTGTTCCCCTACGTAGCGCACTCTGTTCCCCTACGTAGCGCACTCTGTTCCCCTACGTAGCGCACTCTGTTCCCCTACGTAGCGCACTCTGTTCCCCTACGTAGCGCACTTTTTTCCCCTACGTAGCGCACTCTGTTCCCCTACGTAGCGCACTCTGTTCCCCTACGTAGCGCACTCTGTTCCCCTACGTAGCGCACTCTGTTCCCCTACGTAGCGCACTCTGTTCCCCTACGTAGCGCACTCTGTTCCCCTACGTAGCGCACTCTGTTCCCCTACGTAGCGCACTCTGTTCCCCTACGTAGCGCACTCTGTTCCCCTACACGGCGCACTCTGTTCCCCTACACGGCGCCCTCTGTGCCCCTACACGGCGCCCTCTGTTCCCCTACATAGCGTACTACTTCCGACCAGGTCCCATAGGTAACAGATGTCTCACGAAGACAAGACGGGTCTCGGCACCAGTAACAGATGTGATCCTACTTCGTAAACTCTCTTTTGTCCCCAGCACAAGGTGCACCTGTGTAATGATCGTGCTGTTTAATCAGCTTCTTGATATGCCACACCTGTCAGGTGGATGGATTATCTTGGTAAAGGACAAATTGTCACTAACAGAGATGTAAACACACGTGTGCACATTGTAGAGAGCTTTTTGTGCATCTGGAATTTTTCTGGGCTCTTTTATTAAAGCTGATGAAACATGAAACCAACACTAAATGTTACGTTTTATATTTTTGTTCAGTCTAGTTTTTTGGGGGTTATCTGTACTGTACTTTACTATTTATAATTTTTTTACAACTTTTACTTAACTACATTCCTAAAGAAAATAATGTACTTTTTGGGTGACAGGGAAAATATATGGGGTAAAAAGTACTTTTTATATTTTGAATGCTTAGCAAGAGAGGATAATGGTCTAATTCATGCACTTATCAAGAGAACAATTCCTGGTCGTCCCTACTGCCTCTGATCTGGAGGACTCACTAAACAGAGAACATCCCAGGTCATCCCTACTGCCTCTGATCTGGAGGACTCACTAAACAGAGAACATCCCTGGTCGTCCCTACTGCCTCTGATCTGGAGGACTCACTAAACAGAGAACATCCCTGGTCGTCCCTACTGCCTCTGATCTGGAGGACTCACTAAACAGAGAACATCCCAGGTCGTCCCTACTGCCTCTGATCTGGAGGACTCACTAAACCGAGAACATCCCTGGTCATCTACTGCCTCTGATCTGGCAGACTCACTAAACAGAGAACATCCCTGGTCATCTCTACTGCCTCTGATCTGGAGGACTCACTAAACAGAGAACATCCCTGGTCATCCCTACTGCCTCTGATCTGGAGGACTCACTAAACAGAGAACATCCCTGGTCGTCCCTACTGCCTCTGATCTGGAGGACTCACTAAACAGAGAACATCCCTGGTCATCCCTACTGCCTCTGATCTGGAGGCCTCACTAAACAGAGAACATCCCAGGTCGTCCCTACTGCCTCTGATCTGGAGGACTCACTAAACAGAGAACATCCCTGGTCGTCCCTACTGCCTCTGATCTGGAGGACTCACTAAACAGAGAACATCCCTGGTCATCCCTACTGCCTCTGATCTGGAGGCCTCACTAAACAGAGAACATCCCAGGTCGTCCCTACTGCCTCTGATCTGGAGGACTCACTAAACAGAGAACATCCCTGGTCGTCCCTACTGCCTCTGATCTGGAGGACTCACTAAACAGAACATCACTACTGCCTCTGATCTGGTCTGAGTCTGATCTGAGTCACTAAATACAAATATTGGTTTGTAAATGATTGAGGGTGCCCCTGGGTATCCGTAAATAAACAAAACAAGAAAATAGTTCCATTTCTGTTTGTCACATGTCTGTGGAACTTGTTCAGTTGGTCTCAGTTGTTGTTATGTTCATACAAATATTTACACATGTTAAGTTTGCTGAAAATAAACGCAGTTGACAGTGAGGACGTTTTTGTTGTTGTTGCTGTGTTTACCTTAGTGTCTAGTTTGAGAAACAGACTAAAAGTAAAGATTAAGATGGGCAAAAGAACAGACACTGGACAGTCTGTCACTGTACTGAACACGATGCTTCCTCTCTGTCTCTCTGTGTCTCTGTGTCTCTGTGTCTCTGTGTCTCTGTGTCTCTGTGTCTCTGTGTCTCTCTCTCTCTCTCTCTCTCTCTCTCTCTAGTGGGTTATTCTACACTATATTTACGGACTCCCTGAAGTGTAACCTGAATGCCATCAGTCTGGACCCCAAGGTGGATCCCGAGGGCTTTGCCGTCCTGCTGGAGTTCATGTACACCTCTAGACTGACGCTGAAGGAGACTCTGATCATGGCTATCATGAACACAGCCATCTACCTACAGATGGATCACGTTGTAGACACCTGCCACAGATTCATCAAATCCAGGTACATGGACGACGGGGAGGAGGAGGAGGGGGGGGGGGGGGGGTGATGTAAGAAGGAAGACTGAACTTATAATCAAATTGTATTTGTCACATGCTTTGTAAAGAACAGGTATAGACTAACAGTGAAATGCAGATATTAAAAACAGTAATAACATGAGGTATAAATACACAACGAGTAACGATAACTTGGCTTTATACACGGTTTTACCAGTAAGATCACCTGCTGGGTGTGGCGAAAATGAATACAACATTACAGGTGATGTTCTGTGGTCGGAGGCGATAAGATGGCCGCCGGCCCTGCACCCTTACGTTGGTCTGTCTCTCTCAATTAAGAAGATATTCCTATTTGCAAATGAGGACCTGTCAAGAGGCGAGCCACAGCAGAGAAATACATTGGTGTGTCATTTATGTGGACAGGAAAGGAATGTAGCATATGTTTCTGGTATCTGTCGGCCTTGTTTTCTGTCTTCTCACTCTTCCTCCTCTTCTTCCTCTTCAGCGACCCTGGCCAGGCCAACAAGCTGCCTAGAGATGAGTTCTTGGTCAGCCCTTTGCTTTTACCTCAGGGCGTCCATGCATACCGGCCCCACGATGTGGTCGACAACCTGCCCGGCCGGGTCGGCCCCTACAGAGACGGGAGGCCCTACGGCTCCAGCATGTTCAATGGGGTCAATTCCCCCAGCAACTACCACCTCTACGGTCAGTTCCCCGTCCAGGGCTTCCCTTTTCCTCTCTGCAAGCTGACAGACGCCAAAAACACATTCGCTGACTTCTCTAAAGGCGGGATCCACCACAAGCACTGTTCACCCCCGGACACGAGCAGCGCCATGAGGGTTGATTACAGCCGGGCGGTGAGCGGGGGCTCGGCCAGCATCCACCATACAGCCAGCTACGTCTCCTCCAGGGAGGAGGAGATGAGGAAGGAGAGCCATGACGGAGGGGTCAGCCAGGCTGGTGGGGTGGGAGGCTCCAGGAAGAGAGCGTTTGCCACGGCGGGCCACAAGCAGCAGATGGTGGTTCTGGTTAAGGAGCACGGTCCTCAGACGACAGAGGAAGACACGAGCCAGCAGCACTACCCTCTGGGGATCTCCTCAGCCGGACGGAAGGGCCTGATGAGTAGCCCTCAGAGCCCGCTCAAATCTGACTGCCAACCTAACTCCCCCACCGAGTCCAGCAGCAGTAAGAATGCAGGTCTCTCCCAGGCCGGCCGGTGTGGTGCCCAGCCCCTACAGGGCAGCCAGGATCCCAAGGCACGCAACTGGAAGAAGTACAAGTTCATAGTTCTGAACCAGAGCGCCACCAAGGAGGAGGATACTGGGCTGCAGGAGACGGAGGTCCGCTCCCCTCAGCGCCTGGGGCTGCCCCCTTACCCCCAGTCCTCAGACTCCGAGCACCTGGACCCGCAGGCCAACGCCAACATCAGCGAGCATGGAGAGGACCTGCTTGTTCCACAGGTCTCCCGACTCAACAACATCATGAACAGGTAACGTCTACAGTCACACTGGACGAATCAAACACTGAACTACAACTTGTAACATAAACGCTTGATTGTTCCCACGTTGATGGGGGGGGGGGGGGGGGGGGGGGGCAGTGTTGTAGGACTTTAGGCATTTCTCTCTTTAAGATGCTTTTGTTTTCCTTTTCATGAATTGAAAAGTGGTAGTGATGTATTTTTAAAAAAGAAAAAGAAATTGCCATTCAAAGTATTGCTCAATGAAGCTCTCCACAGTGCACCTTTTTTGTCCGCCATCCAGCCCATTTCATAGCTTTCTGAAGCAATTTCTGCCATCACGACAGGGCCCTAGACGACTGCCTTCCAACTGTCACCTGTAGCCTCTCTTTCTGCCCCCCCCCCTGCCCCCCCCCCCCTCCTTGTCTTGCGGCTGTATCGGTGATGTTTTACACACAGCCGTTTGTTTAGTGTCTCCAGAGCTCTAACAACCACTCCTCTCTCTACATCAGCCACTTAAAGTGCACCTCCTGCGGTGCCCCGCCCCCGCAGCACTCTGAAGTGTGTCCCAACACCCCGGCTTCCTGTTTAGCGGAGGAGATGATGTCAGAGTTACACTCTGAGTACTCCGACTCCAGCTGTGGTGAGTACACGCTGCTTTTTAAAACACCGGGATGAGTCGCAAATGGCACCCTATTCCCTATCTAGCGCACTACTTTTTAGCAGAGCCCTATATAGGGAAACTAGTGCACTACTTTTCAGCAGAGCCTATATAGGGAAACTAGTGCACTACTCTTCAGCAGAGCCCTATATAGGGAAACTAGTGCACTACTTTTCAGCAGAGCCCTATATAGGGAAACTAGTGCACAACTGATGCATTGTCTTAGTATGACCCCGGTTCTCACAGAAGGAAAATAACAGGACATTTGAATTATTACGCAGATTATAATTAAATAGACATTTCTGTCGGGGTTAATAAATGTTTTCATTAGGTCAAGTCTGACATTTTTTTAAACGTAGAAATGACAAACTTTAGAAGCCTTTTTAAACCTTTTAAACTACACTACAATTTGAATTTCCTTTCTGCACAGGAAAATACTTAAGATAACAGATGTGAATGTAAGGAAATATGATGGCCATTTGCGAGACAGACAAAAACACCTCATGGACAAGAGGGAAACTTAGCTGCTTGTTGCTTTATACAGAACACTTTCTTGAGCACGATTGAAGCACCACTAAATCTCGACGTATTCATCAGTTGACCTAATGCTTCTCCTTTACAGAAAATGGCACTTTCTTTTGTAACGAATGCGACTCCAAGTTTGCGGACGACGAAGCCCTGAAACGCCACATGCTGCAGGCCCACAGCGATAAGCCATACAAGTGTGACCGCTGTCAGGCTGCTTTCCGCTATAAAGGAAACCTCGCCAGCCACAAGACAGTCCACACCGGTACGTCAGAAGCAATATTAATATAACACAACGTTATCTGCTCTGTCCACTAAATGTGTTAACTGGCTAACCGTTTGTTCTGTGTTGTTTGTTGTTGTTGTTGTTGTTGCAGGAGAGAAGCCGTATCGCTGCAACATCTGTGGTGCTCAGTTCAACAGACCAGCTAACCTCAAGACCCATACTCGTATCCACTCAGGAGAAAAGCCATACAGATGTGAGACGTGTGGAGCTCGATTCGTGCAGGTGAGCAGAATTCCCCCCTCTTTTCAACGGAGGGTTAGTCTGGGATGGGGGGGGGGGGGGGGTAATACCACCGCTATGCTGCACATCCCCCATTTCTGTCCCCCCCCCCCCCCCCCCCCCCCATTTCTTCATCATCATAGTCTTCGTAAAAATACAACTCACCACCACACTGACCCAGTAGTCTCGTGTTGTTGTCGTGGTCAGGTTGCCCATCTCCGTGCCCACGTGTTGATCCACACC
This sequence comes from Salvelinus fontinalis, assembly GCF_029448725.1. NCBI lineage: Eukaryota > Metazoa > Chordata > Actinopteri > Salmoniformes > Salmonidae > Salvelinus > Salvelinus fontinalis. Next base: position 8,859,286 of record NC_074678.1, read on the forward strand.
GGGGAGAAGCCGTACCCGTGCGAGATCTGCGGAACGCGCTTCCGTCACCTGCAGACGCTGAAGAGTCACCTGCGCATTCACACAGGAGAAAAGCCCTATCATGTAAGTAGAATGACACCATTATATACACCCTATAATGTAAGTAGCATAACACCATTATATACACCCTATCATGTAAGTAGAATGACACCATTATATACACCCTATAATGTAAGTAGCATAACACCATTATATACACCCTATCATGTAAGTAGAATGACACCATTATATACACCCTATCGTGGAAGTAGAATGACACCATTATATACACCCTATCGTGGAAGTAGAATGACACCATTATATACACCCTATCATGTAAGTAGAATGACACCATTATATACACCCTATAATGTAAGTAGCATAACACCATTATATACACCCTATCATGTAAGTAGAATGACACCATTATATACACCCTATCGTGGAAGTAGAATGACACCATTATATACACCCTATCGTGGAAGTAGAATGACACCATTATATACACCCTATCGTGGAAGTAGAATGACACCATTATATACACCCTATCATGCAAGTAGAATGACATCATTATACACCCTATCATGTAAGTAGAATGACACCATTATATACACCCTATCATGCAAGTAGAATGACATCATTATACACCCTATCATGCAAGTAGAATGACACCATTATATACACCCTATCATGCAAGTAGAATGACATCATTATACACCCTATCATGCAAGTAGCATAACACCATTATATACACCCTATCATGCAAGTAGCATAACACCATTATATATACACCCTATCATGCAAGTAGAATAACACCATTATATGTACACCCTATCATGCAAGTAGCATAACACCATTATATATACACCCTATCATGCAAGTAGCATAACACCATTATATATACACCCTATCATGCAAGTAGCATAACACCATTATATACACCCTATCATGCAAGTAGAATAACACCATTATATGTACACCCTATCATGCAAGTAGCATAACACCATTATATATACACCCTATCATGCAAGTAGAATAACACCATTATATGTACACCCTATCATGCAAGTAGAATAACACCATTATATATACACCCTATCATGCAAGTAGAATAACACCATTATATGTACACCCTATCATGCAAGTAGAATAACACCATTATATGTACACCCTACCATGCAAGTAGAATAACACCATTATATGTACACCCTGTCATGCAAGTAGCATAACACCATTATATATACACCCTATCATGCAAGTAGCATAACACCATTATATACACCCTGTCATGCAAGTAGCATAACACCATTATATATACACCCTATCATGCAAGTAGAATAACACCATTATATATACACCCTATCATGCAAGTAGAATAACACCATTATATACACCCTATGTAAGTACACCAACTATACAATCCAACGTGATCTATCAGTCCGTGTCATTGATGTTCACACTGAAATGGAGGTGTTAAACCAGGTATGGAGGTGTTAAATGGAGGTGTTAAACCAGGTATGGAGGTGTTAAATGGAGGTGTTAAACCAGGTATGGAGGTGTTAAATGGAGGTGTTAAACCAGGTATGGGGGTGTTAAATGGAGGTGTTAAACCAGGTATGGAGGTTTTAAATGGAGGTGTTAAACCAGGTATGGAGGTGTTAAATGGAGGTGTTAAACCAGGTATGGAGGTGTTAAATGGAGGTGTTAAACCAGGTATGGAGGTGTTAAATGGAGGTGTTAAACCAGGTGGATTGGAGACAGACAACTTCCTTTTTCATTTTCAGTGTGAGAAATGCAACTTGCACTTTCGCCACAAGAGTCAGCTTCGATTGCACCTCAGACAGAAACACGGAGCGATTACCAACACCAAGATCCAGTACCGCCTGCCCACTACAGAGCTGCCAACAGACCCGTCCAAGGCGTGCTGAACTGGCGTGGGGGGGGGGGGGGGGACGGACGCCAATCTTAACCATGGCATTGAAACACCCCAACGTATACAATCATCCCAAAATTGTAGTGCCACATTGTGTTGAATTAGAGGGTGATTCATTAATACGGCCAGAGTACGCTGTTCTAAACGGGTTTCCTCTAAACATGTGAACGTAGAACCTCTTAGTTCATTTTGTTTTTCTTTATATTAGTATGTTTCTTTTAACTTTAGTTAAAAATGTTTAAGCTTTAAGAGGAATATAAAAAGCTTTATTTTGTTAGAGGAAAAAGCTTGGACGGAATGTAAACATAAATCCCGTTGAAGGAATACGGTATTTTATATCAAATAACTTTTCTGAAAGTATTGACATTTTGATTTGAAGAGGGAGGAGGGGAGGGGGGAGTTAACAGTATATTTTAAAGATAAATTGTATTTATCCTGGCTGTATAAGATATTGAATTGTTTATAGATTTTTATATATTGATGTACATGTTATACCATGTAGACCTGCCCCCTTTTCATGTGAAAGGAAAGAGAAAAAAACATAGTTTTTTAAAAAACTCTTGATAATGACTACTCCTCTCGTAGGAAGACGCTGAGGCTACTACCGTTGCCAATAGTTACCAATCAATGAAGCGGGCAACTGCAGTCATAAATATTGTGACCTACTGTGTAATTAACTAATTATATCCACTGGGTTGCTCTCTGCTGGCAGAACCAATCTAGAATTTAAAATGTAAAAAAAAAAAATATGCATTTCCAGGTACTGCTTTGGGTATGAACCAAGAAGATATTTTTGCTTCAAAATGTATTTGTATGGATGTGTTATAGTTTTTTGTTTAAGTGAACGTTCCCAGTTGTCATTGTACTAGAAGCTACAGTAAAAAAAAGTGTATCAGATGTTTGTACATACACTGTGTACTGAAGGTGCCTTCTCTATGGTGACTGAATTCCTTTCCATTCAGCCCACTTCTGTTTATATAAAAAGGTACAACTCAAGGACAGCACTAGTAGTCCTAGTTTTTATTTTGGGTGTGCGTGTGTCATTTAAGGAAAAAAAAAAGGCTTTTCACCAACCTTACAACATGCAAATTACTCATTACTCAAGCCGTAAATCTTCAGGACTTTTTTTTTTTTTTTTTGGTTTAAAAAGAAGAAAAAAACTACACTCAACTTTTTGAACAATTATAGATGTATGAATGTAAAATAAAGGTTTTGGATTTGTATGTATTAAGTCACGTGTGATTTCTATTTATTTAGCAGAAGACTGGCATCTTTCTCTACTCCAGTAACTAGGGAAAGACATGGTGATGTTTTACTGTGTATAGTTGAGTCATCTTGTCACAAGAGGACCCCGATGGGGGAAAAAATGTCCCAGACTCTGTGTGTTATACAACGGGTGGGTCTAATGCTGATTGGTTAAAACCGCATTCTAGCCAATGACTTTGTTTTCCTCCAGGATCCTACTCATGTACATGTATGTCTTTTCTCAGGTTTGTGTGCTTGTTTTAAAAAATATATATTCAATTAAGACTATTCTGCAAGAGTTGTCTAATGTGGGGAGAGAATTATTATTTTAGAAGAAGCAGATCAAGGCATCTGGTCAGTCCCCAGATACATTACTTAGGGGAGTTTCACATACACTACATGAACAACAGTATGTGGACACCTGCTTGTCGAACATCTCATTCCAAAATCATGGGCATTAATATGGAGTTGGTCCCCCCTTTGCTGCTATAACAGTCTCCACTCTTCTGGGAAGGCTTTCCACTAGATGTTGGAACATTACTGCGGAGCTTTGGTTCCATTCAGCCGAAAGAGAATTAGTGAGGTCGGCATTGATGTTGAGCGGTTAGGCCTGGTTCGCAGTCGGCATTCCAATTCATCCCAAAGGTGTTCAATGGGGTTGAGGTCAGGGCTCTATGCAGGCCAGTCAAGTTCTTCCACCCCAATCTTGACAAACCACAGGGACATTGTCATGCTGAAACAGGAAAGGGCCTTCCCCAAACTGTTGCCACAAAGTTGGAAGCACAGAATCGTTTATGTCATTGTATGCTGTAGCGTTAAGATTTCCCTTCACTAGAACGAAGGGGCCTGACCCGAACCATGAAAAACATCCCCAGACCATTATTCCTCCTCCACCAAACATTACAGTTGGCACTATGCATTCGGGCAGGTAGCGTTCTTCTGGCAAACCCAGATTCGTCTGTTGGACTGCCAGTTGGTGAAGCGTGATTCATCACTCCAGAGAACGAGTTTCCACTGCTCCAGAGTCCAACGGTGACGAGCTTTACACCACTCCAGACGACGCTTGGTGATTTTAGGCTTGTATGCAGCTGCACGGCCATGGAAACCCATTTCATGAAACTCCCGACTAACAGTTCTTGTGCTGAAGTTTCTTCCAGAGGCAGTTTGGAACTCGGTAGTGAGTGTTGCAGACGATTTTTACACACTACGCGCTTCAGCACTCAGCGTTCTAGTTTTGTGATCTCGTGCGGCCTACCACTTCACGGTTGAGCCGTTGTTGCTCTTAGATGTTTCCACTTCACAATAACAGCACTTACAGTTGACCGGGGCAGCTCTAGCAGAGTAGAAATTTGACTTGTTGGAAAGGTGGCATCCTATGACCATGCCACGTTGAGTTCTTCAGTAAGACCATTCTACTGCCAATGTTTGTCTACGTAGATTGCATTTTATAGACCTGTCAGCAACAGGTGTGGCTGAAATAGCTGAATCCACTAATTGGAAGAGGTGTCCACATACTTTTGTATATATATATATATATATATATATATATATATATATATATATATATATATATATATAGAGTATGACATCCGGCATATTAATTTCACCTATGAAATATGTGGTGTATTCAAGGTATTAAAAAGGCTTCTAAAGGTTAGTTTACACTTCAAAAATGTGACCTGATTTTCCCTAACAGAAAATGTATCAAACCCTACAACAATGTCCATTAGTTATAATCCACATTTCTGTTGCTGCAAGATTATTTCCCTGCTGTGCGAAAGAGGGTCAAATTAAGATAGCACATCTGTAGTACACTACTTCTCCTTACATTCCCTATATAGACCATAAGACTCTGGTCAAAAGTAGTGCATTACATAAGGAATAGGGAGCCATTTGCGATTCATACAGAAATTTGGTAAACTCTTAACTTCCAAGATTACATGTGAAAATGCCCTTAACTTCCAAGATTACATGTGAAAATGCCCTTAACTTCCAAGATTACATGTGAAAATGCCCTTAATTTACAAGATTACATGTGAAAATGCCCTTAATTTACAAGATTACATGTGAAAATGCCCTTAATTTACAAGATTACATGTGAAAATGCCCTTAATTTACAAGATTACATGTGAAAATGCCCTTAATTTACAAGATTACATGTGAAAATGCCCTTAATTTACAAGATTACATGTGAAAATGCCCTTAATTTACAAGATTTAATGTGAAGTGAAACAGACAAATAATTGGTCCATAAATGTTCATGAAACGTTCTTCAAACAAAGCAAACCAGTAACGATGACCATGATGTACCATACTGATAAAGCCTCTAATGTTCCCATTGACAATACAGTGCCTTACAAAAGTATTCATCCCACTTGGTGTTTTTCCTATCTTGTTGCATTACAACCTGTAATTTAAATATATTTTTATTTGGATTTCATGTAATGGACACACAAAAGTCCAAATTGGTGAAAAAAAAAAAAAAAAAATACTGAAAAGTGGTGCGTGCATATGTATTCAGCCCCTTTGCTATGAAGCCCCTAAATAAGATCTGGTGCAACCAATTACCTTCAGAAGTCACATAATTAGTTAAATAAAGTCCACCTGTGTGCAATCTCAGTGTCACATGATCTCAGTATATATACACCTGTTCTGAAAGGCCCCGTAGTCTGCAACACCACTAAGCAAGAGGCGCCACCATGCAAACGGCACCATGAAGACCAAGGAGCTCTTCAAACAAGTCAGGGACAAAGTTGTGGAGAAGTACAGATCAGCGTTGGGTTATGAAAAAATATCAGAAACTTTGAACATCTCATGGACCACCATTAAAAAGATTATTTAAAAAATGTAAAGAAAATGGCACCACAACAAACTTGCCAAGAGAGGACCGCCCACCAAAACTCAGACCAGGCAAGAGAGGGCCGCCCACCAAAACTCACAGACCTGGCAAGAGAGGGCCGCCCACCAAAACTCACAGACCAGGCAAGAGAGGGCCGCCCACCAAAACTCACAGACCAGGCAAGAGAGGGCCGCCCACCAAAACTCACAGACCAGGCAAGAGAGGGCCGCCCACCAAAACTCACAGACCAGGCAAGAGCGGGCCGCCCACCAAAACTCACAGACCAGGCAAGAGAGGGCCGCCCACCAAAACTCACAGACCAGGCAAGAGAGGGCCGCCCACCAAAACTCACAGACCAGGCAAGAGAGGGCCGCCCACCAAAACTCACAGACCAGGCAAGAGAGGGCCGCCCACCAAAACTCACAGACCAGGCAAGGAGGGCATTAATCGGAGAGGAAACAAAGAGACCAAAGATAACCCTGAAGGAGCTGCAAAGCTCCACAGCGGATATTGGAGAATCTGTAAATAGGACCACTTTAAGCCGTACACTCCACATAGCTGGCCTTTACGGAAAATTGGCCAGAAAAAAGCCATTGCTTAAAGAAAAAAATAAGCAAACACGTTTGGTGTTCGCCAAAAGGCATTGTGGGAGACTCCCCAAACATATGGAAGGAGGTACTCAGGTCAGATGAGACAAAAAAAATTGCTTTTTGGTCATCAAGGAAAACGCTATGTCTGGCGCAAACCCAACACCTCTCATTCCCCCGAGAACACCATCCCCAGTGAAGCATGGTGGTGGCAGCATCATGCTGTGGGGATTTTTTTCCATCGGCAGGGACTGGGAAACTGGTCAGAATTGAAGGAATGATGGATGGCGCTAAATACATGGAAATTCTTGAGGGTAACCTGTTTCAGTCTTCCAGAGATTTGAGACTGGGACGGAGGTTCACCTTCCAGCAGGACAATGACCCTAAGCATACTGCTAAAGTAACACTTGAGTGGTTTAAGGGGAAACATTTAAATGTCTTAGGATGGCCTAGTCAAAGCCCAGACCTCAATCCAATTGGGAATCTGTTGTATGACTTAAAGAATGCTGTACACCAGCGGAACCCATCCAACTTGAAGTTGGATCAGTTTTGCCTTGAAGAATGGGCAAAAATCCCAGTGGGTAGATGTGCCAAGCTTATAGAGACATATCCCAAGAGACTTGCAGCTGTAATTTCTGCAAAATGTGGCAGGGGGGGGGGGGGGGGGGGGTGAATAGTTATGCACATTCAAGCTTGTTTTTTTGTCTTATTTCTTGTTTGTTTCACAAAAAATATTTTGCATTTTCAAAGTGGTAGGCATGTTGTGTAAATAAAATGATACAACCCCCCCCCCCCCAAAAAAAAATATATTTTTAATTCCAGGTTGTAAGACAACAAAATAGGAAAAATGCCAAGAGGGGGGTGAATACTTTCACAAGCCACTGTATGTCATTGTTTGCTTCAACCACAAATGTATCACATCCTCAAGACTTACGGTAAAAAGAGATCTGGTTATATTATCCACAGATGTCCATATAGTTAGATCATATCGTTCACTTCATTTTTTGTACTATTATTTATATACTTTTTTTTGGAACAATACAAAACATCCACATACAAACGACAACATACAGACACACAGAAACATCCACAACACAGACCCACCTGCTCACACCATCGCTCTTCACCAAATGGCCTCAAACGGCACCATTTTGTTTCTGTCACCCACGCACTTTCAGCATTTAGATAATGAAGCATTTGACCTTTCCATTGTGTTAATGGAGGATTGGTTGATTTCCAGTTTAGTATAGTTTATTTTTTCAAGATAAGAGAATCATCCAACACATTGGGTATCTCAATGCACCCTCATGTGGCATGTCTTGAAATACGCAGACAGATTAAAAGTTTACATTGTGATCGTTCTAACGTGTTGCTAGTAAAAGCCTTGGAATCTCATCAACTCCCCACCCAAGTATGGAAGGTTAAAACATTTTATTCTATGAGTTTAGTTGCCCAGGGTAGTTTTTACCTGCCATACTTGTGCATTTAGGCGTCAACTCACCCTAAAGAGGAACGAGCACATAATGATCATGCTCATCCCCAGAAACTTTACATGTCTATTTACAAAGGATAAAGCTAAGAACATGAATTCCCCCTCCAGAGTCAATGTCAAATCCCCATCAAAATCTAATATAGAGGGGTTTTTTTTGGTCTTGTGACCGTATACTTAAAGACTAATACCAATTACCCCACCGAAGACAAATGCAAAAAAACTTGGCGCCATGACATTCTGAAGAGTTTTATTTTTTTTATTTTAAGATTTATGGGAAGATTATAAAATTAGATCGGCTTTCTATGAGTAATGAGATAAAGTTCCCGTTATATATTTGCTGCTTGCTTTCATCCTAAGTATTTGATTTTTGTGGTCCACTTTAAAAGGATTGCTGTTGAGCAGGTATTTTTCCTATTGCCATTGGTTTTTCCACATGGGTTGAGCAGACATTTAACAGAAAACACACCAAAACAAAAGCAAAGTGCTTCTTTGTACTTCTATTTTCCTTGAATTAACTCAGATTATCATTCCCCTTAATGTACACCTTAAAAGACCCAAATTATAAACATCAGGGGACAGCTTCTCTGTATGTCTACTGTACATTTGTAATGTTAACTTTTGTAATTTACATATTTAATTACATTGTCTTGACGATGCGCTCTGTTCGTTCTCCATATTCTGTCGCTAAGTGTACTTTGTGTAAATAAGAATGATACAGAAGGAACCAATAAAGAATCTTAAAACCAATGAATGGACTATTTAATTATTTTAAACGGTCAATCCTTAAATAGCTTTTCTAGGTAGTATCTTGTAGTTGGGTAATCTCCAGGTGTACATCATATTTAGATATAACATTTTTCAGCCTCTACTTTGTTTTACATCTGTCAATCTTATCAAATGTATGATTTAGGCCAACTGCTACAATAGTTCCTGCCTGGATTTGATCTAACATATTGTTGACTAAAGGCCCAAATTATCATAATCAATTTTATTAATTCATATAAAACATTTAGACGTTACATATAAAAATATCTAAAAACAGCCACACACACCCCACAATCAGCCAACAGAGGGTCTATCCATACTACAAAACCTGTATCTGCGTGTTAGACAGGACACATTATCCTCTGCAGACTTCACCATCATCTCCTCCTGGGTATCACAGTCCATGTCAAAGTCATACAGAAGAGTATCATCAAAGTCATAGCCAACAGCAACATGATGGTTCAAGTTGCCAGTGTAGGGAATAGTATCATTGTGATCCACTGGTCCAAGTCTCCAATGCATCGCCTTCTTGGTTGATATCTGAAGACAACAGTGTTAAAGAGTTCCTGTACCATAGTACCAACTTTTAAAACAGAAACGCATCCTTCATATTAGATTACGTCAAATGAAAAGACATACCTCATCGTCGGAGTACTCCTCGTGTGATATTGATCTTAACAGGGAATTATGGGTGATGAATTCCACCGCCACCTAGAAAACAAAGCAAACTCAGGACTCAAGTCTAATGTTTTATGTGGTAGTACCATGTGACAACACCCAAGTCGAGGAATCAGTAATTGAAAGCACCTCAAGAGAAATTTGTGCAAATGTTTGCAACAAACTGTGTGGGGTCATTTGTTTTAGTGTACAGTTTGTCCTAAATGTTGTCTCATGTCTGTTCACATATGAAAATTGATCACAGGAAAGTACATGGAAAACATGGAGTTAATACTCCCTGCTCTACACCTGGAGGGGCACACAACGCTAGCGCGGCGTCCCACGCCCGACAACGCTAGCGCGGCGTCCCACGCCCGACAACGCTAGCGCGGCGTCCCACGCCCGACAACGCTAGCGCGGCGTCCCACGCCCGACAACGCTAGCGCGGCGTCCCACGCCCGACAACGCTAGCGCGGCGTCCCACGCCCGACAACGCTAGCGCGGCGTCCCACGCCCGACAACGCTAGCGCGGCGTCCCACGCCCGACAACGCTAGCGCGGCGTCCCACGCCCGACAACGCTAGCGCGGCGTCCCACGCCCGACAACGCTAGCGCGGCGTCCCACGCCCGACAACGCTAGCGCGGCGTCCCACGCCCGACAACGCTAGCATGGCTTCTAGGTTCAATAGAAGAGTGATTATTTGACCAGAGACCACCAGTATTACTGTAAAACGCATGATGCTCAGACAGTAAAAATCAATGTTCATTAATAACTTAAATATCCTGTATCACAAGAATTATGGTAAAAAGTGGTTTTATTTGCCACAGATACCTACTCAAACATTTGAAAACAGTGCACGCTTTGTTAGTTTATTGTAAATATTCAAAACTACTGAATCGGCTCAATGGTCTACGGGTTTTTTTTGTATGACAATTTCCTATGAAAGATTGGTGTTAAGGAGTTAACTGCAGTATGACCAGAAGGTCATCTAATATAGTCGTTTACTGTCTAGCAATAATGTTAGAGCCACTTATTATTTCATATAAATATTCAAATTAACCAAAACCACCCCAATCATACAACACAGGGTCTGTCTGTGTTTAGACAGGCCACACCATTGTCTGCAGACTTCACCAGTATCTCCTCCTGGGTATCACTGGCCATCTCGAAGTCATACAGAACAGTATCGTCGTGGTTCTCTGGTCCAAGTCTCCAGTGCATCTCTTTCTTGGTTGAGATCTGAAAATAAACCGTGGTGAGATGATCAACCCTACTGTGGATATAGTCCCGATGTGACAACACCAACCCCATCAACCCCTTTAACCGGATAGCCTCACACTTTGTTTTTTAAAGACAAAAAAAAAATAACGTCCCTCACGAAAGTTAAATACATTATATTGGAACTTACTCTGCCGATTGTCCGTAGGGTTGGTTCTTACGTAGTGCGGAATTTGAGAAAATATTCACAGGAAAAGTTTAACTTCAAAACGCAGGTCCGTGCGCCCGTCACAATCTGATTGCGCGTCACCCAATGAGGACCAGAAATGCCCGGTGATGGAAATTAAACAGCAGCCTAGACACTAAAGTCTGGGAAATACTTTTCCGTGGATAGTTATGCCCAAATAAGGACCACCTGCCCACACAACCAGCAGAGGAAGTTAAACTAATTTGATTAAACATTCTGGCTTGTAAGGAAACTTTACACATTTTGGCAGTGCTTTAATTCAGACTAGATCCCAGAAAGCTGCTATCAGTCTGATTTATTAGGCTACTGTGTACAAGAGCTGGTATACTGCCTTCAGCCCTTGACCACTGGTTTCCCCTATAGTTGAATTAAAAACGTTTCTCCCTCAAGTTTAGATTACAGCAAATGAAAGATACCTCGTCATCCGAGTACTCCTCGTGTGATATTGAACCGAACAGGTACTCATGCTTGTTGCATCCTACCGTCCCCTAGACAACAGACAGCAAAAGTCAACTCAGGACTTCAGTTCCACAGAAGGTTTAATGTTATGTTACCCTGTGACGTTTAAAATCAAGTAAATTGAAAGAACTTCAGAGAAAGAGGGCTCACTGTTAATGCGAAAGCACATGGCATGAAATCATGGACGAAAAATAGCAGTTATTCAACTTGGTGAGAATAGAAAGTAGATCACCCAAACGGAACAGTTACCGCATTAAAATATGACATCTGCAAGGCCCAACACGGTTGTACAGTTCAAAATCCCACGTGATTAGCGATAGGCATCTTCTGTGGGCTTTAACGTGAGCCACACAGACTCACTCAAGGATGTGATGCATAGGAGACACACGTCAGTCTAAGTGCTGCGTTTACACAGGCAGCCCACTTCTGATCTTTTGACTAATCCGATCAACTCTTTTGCCAATAATTGAGCTTCCTGTGTAAACAGTTTGAGCCTGCAAATGCCCTGACAGGTAGGGGAATGCAGCAGGCCCACCCAACTACATTTGTTTGCGTGACCAAACCCTAGTTTGAGTTGTCTTAAAACAGTTTGCTACTTGAAGGATAAATGACTTGGTTGAAATGTCCATTTTGAAAGAATCCTCATTATCTCACAGTATTTCAACATAATCGGTCTGAATAAACACTAATAAAAGTAGTAAACTTACCATAGCAACAACTTCCATTTATCGCTACAGGTATGTTGACGTGACGTCTTCACGGAATATGTTTTGCTGAAAAAGGTGATTTGATATTCCAGCAGTTTACCTTGTGAACATTATGGAGTTTTTTATGGGACTTGCCATCGTTAAATTATCTACACCTGGCTGACCTCACGTAACCTCAACCAATCAGCAGAACCCTGGTCCCAATTCCAATTCTCCCTCTTCTGCCTTAAATCACAGATGATCCATTATATTTGACCAGATAATGTAGTGGCCGCTTTTAACAATGAAAATAAATGTCTTCAAAATGGAAGGCATTTGGGAGGAGGCAAGATCAGGTGGGACCATTCTAGCCAATGAGAGGGCAGGGACCATTCTAGCCAATGAGAGGGCAGATCAGCGTGTGAACAACAGGCACAACTCTGATATGGTGTTTTTGCAGGAAAGTCATGTGTTCTACTTATTTCAGTTCACTTGTAACAACTTATGAAACTTCTATTAGATCAAATAAACCTCAAGCATCAAATGAGCCATTCATTTTTTGGAGGGACCAAATTCAACACTCTCATTGAACTCCATACAAAAAACTGCTGGAGAAGACAGATTTGGGGCCCAGTTATCCCTCTGGTTTTGCCTCTTTTTCTCTGATGTGGTGCACGCTGGGAAGAAGGAAGGTAATTGTGCTTGTTCAAGACACCAGTACTGGCCTATCTACTGTGTTTACCAAACATTAGGAGCACCTTCCTAATATTGAGTTGCACACTCTGCAATCTGGTCAAATCAAAGTTTATTTGTCACGTGCGCCGACTACAACAGGTGTAGTAGACCTTACAGGGAAATGCTGAATACAACAGGTGTAGGTAGACCTTACAGTGAAATGCTGAATACAACAGGTGTAGGTAGACCTTACAGTGAAATGCTGAATACAACAGGTGTAGGTAGACCTTACAGTGAAATTCTGAATACAACAGGTGTAGTAGACCTTACAGTGAAATGCTGAATACAACAGGTGTAGGTAGACCTTACAGTGAAATGCTGAATACAACAGGTGTAGGTAGACCTTACAGTGAAATGCCGAATACAACAGGTGTAGGTAGACCTTACAGTGAAATGCTGAATACAACAGGTGTAGTAGACCTTACAGTGAAATGCTGAATACAACAGGTGTAGTAGACCTTACAGTGAAATGCCGAATACAACAGGTGTAGTAGACCTTACAGTGAAATGCCGAATACAACAGGTGTAGTAGACCTTACAGGGAAATGCCGAATACAACAGGTGTAGTAGACCTTATAGCGAAATGCCGAATACAACAGGTGTAGTAGACCTTACAGGGAAATGCCGAATACAACAGGTGTAGTAGACCTTACAGTGAAATGCTGAATACAACAGGTGTAGGTAGACCTTACAGGGAAATGCTGAATACAACAGGTGTAGTAGACCTTACAGTGAAATGCTGAATACAACAGGTGTAGTAGACCTTACAGTGAACTGCTGAATACAACAGGTGTAGTAGACCTTACAGTGAACTGCTGAATACAACAGGTGTAGTAGACCTTACAGTGAAATGCTGAATACAACAGGTGTAGGTAGACCTTACAGTGAAATGCTGAATACAACAGGTGTAGTAGACCTTACAGTGAAATGCTGAATACAACAGGTGTAGTAGACCTGACAGTGAAATGCTGAATACAACAGGTGTAGTAGACCTCACAGTGAAATGCTGAATACAACAGGTGTAGTAGACCTCACAGTGAAATGCTGAATACAACAGGTGTAGTAGACCTCACAGTGAAATGCTGAATACAACAGGTGTAGTAGACCTTACAGTGAAATGCTGAATACAACAGGTGTAGTAGACCTTACAGTGAACTGCTGAATACAACAGGTGTAGGTAGACCTTACAGTGAAATGCTGAATACAACAGGTGTAGGTAGACCTCACAGTGAAATGCTGAATACAACAGGTGTAGTAGACCTCACAGTGAAATGCTGAATACAACAGGTGTAGTAGACCTTACAGTGAAATGCTGAATACAACAGGTGTAGGTAGACCTTGTGAAACAACAGGTGTAGGTAGACCAGTGAAATGCTTACTTACTAACCAATAGTGCAAAAAAGGTATTAGGTGAACAATAGGTAAGTAAAGAAATAAAAACAACAGTAAAAAGACAGTGAAAAATAAAAGCGAGACTATATACAATAGAGAGGCTATATACAGTAGAGAGGCTATATACAGTAGAGAGGCTATATACAGTAGAGAGGCTATATACAGTAGTGAGGCTATATACAGTAGAGAGGCTATATACATTAGAGAGGCTATATACAGTAGAGAAGCTATATACAGTAGAGAGGCTATATACAGTAGAGAGGCTATATACAATAGTGAGGCTATATACAGTAGAGGCTATATACAGTAGAGAGGCTATATACAGTAGTGAGGCTATATACAGTAGAGGCTATATACAGTAGTGAGGCTATATACAGTAGAGAGGCTATATAAAGTAGCGAGGCTATATACAGTAGAGAGGCTACATACAGTATTGAGGCTATATACAGTAGAGAGGCTATATACAGTAGAGAGGCTATATACAGTAGAGAGGCTATATAAAGTAGCGAGGCTATATACAGTAGAGAGGCTATATACAGTATTGAGGCTATATACAGTAGAGAGGCTATATACAGTAGAGAGGCTATATACAGTAGTGAGGCTATATACATTAGAGAGGCTATATACAGTAGAGAGGCTATATACAGTAGAGAGGCTATATACAGTAGAGAGGCTATATACAGCAGAAAGGCTATATACAGTAGAGAGGCTATATACAGTAGAGAGGCTATATACAGTAGAGAGGCTATATACAGTAGCGAGGCTATATACAGTAGCGAGGCTATATACAGTAGAGAGGCTATATACAGTAGAGAGGCTATATACAGTAGAGAGGCTATATACAGTAGAGAAGCTATATACAGTAGAGAGGCTATATACAGTAGAGAGGCTATATAAAGTAGCGAGGCTATATACAGTAGAGAGGCTACATACAGTAGTGAGGCTATATACAGTAGAGAGGCTATATACAGTAGTGAGGCTATATACATTAGAGAGGCTATATACAGTAGAGAGGCTATATACAGTAGAGAGGCTATATACAGTAGAGAGGCTATATACAGTAGTGAGGCTATATACATTAGAGAGGCTATATACAGTAGAGAGGCTATATACAGTAGTGAGGCTATATACATTAGAGAGGCTATATACAGTAGTGAGGCTATATACATTAGAGAGGCTATATACAGTAGAGAGGCTATATACAGTAGAGAGGCTATATACAGTAGAGAGGCTATATACAGTAGAGAGGCTATATACAGTAGAGAGGCTATATACATTAGAGAGGCTATATACAGTAGAGAGGCTATATACAGTAGTGAGGCTATATACAGTAGAGAGGCTATATACAGTAGTGAGGCTATATACATTAGAGAGGCTATATACAGTAGAGAGGCTATATACAGTAGAGAGGCTATATACAGTAGAGAGGCTATATAAAGTAGCGAGGCTATATACAGTAGAGAGGCTACATACAGTAGAGAGGCTATATACAGTAGAGAGGCTATATACAGTAGAGAGGCTATATACAGTAGAGAGGCTATATACAGTAGAGAGGCTACATACAGTAGAGAGGCTATATACAGTAGAGAGGCTATATACAGTAGAGAGGCTATATACAGTAGAGAGGCTATATACAGCAGAAAGGCTATATACAGTAGAGAGGCTATATACAGTAGAGAGGCTATATACAGTAGAGAGGCTATATACAGTAGAGAGGCTATATACAGTAGAGAGGCTATATACAGTAGAGAAGCTATATACAGTAGAGAGGCTATATACAGTAGAGAGGCTATATAAAGTAGCGAGGCTATATACAGTAGAGAGGCTACATACAGTAGTGAGGCTATATACAGTAGAGAGGCTATATACAGTAGTGAGGCTATATACATTAGAGAGGCTATATACAGTAGAGAGGCTATATACAGTAGAGAGGCTATATACAGTAGAGAGGCTATATACAGTAGAGAGGCTATATACAGTAGAGAGGCTATATTCAGTAGAGAGGCTATATACAGTAGAGAGGCTATATACAGTAGTGAGGCTATAACAGTAGAGAGGCTATATACAGTAGAGAGGCTATATTCAGTAGAGAGGCTATATACAGTAGAGAGGCTATATAAAGTAGCGAGGCTATATACAGTAGAGAGGCTACATACAGTAGAGAGGCTATATACAATAGAGAGGCTACATACAGTAGAGGCTATATACAGTAGTGAGGCTATAACACTAACGAGGCTATATACAGTAGCGAGGCTATAAAAGTAGCGAGGCTACATACAGACTCCGGTTAGTCAGGCTGATTGAGGTAGTATGTACATGTAGATATGGTCTATGGTGCAAGTGACTATCCCCCTGGCATGATATAGCCGTACCCATATGGTATATAGCCCATACATTCAATTGATTGAACGGGCAACTGCAAAAGTTTCAAACAAGGTTTATGTATACCAAAATATCAAAGAAGTCATCAAAAGAATATATTCAGCGCTGAACTACAAAACTTAAATATCCTGGGGTGTATTCATTTAACGGAAACCATTTAAGAAACAAATAATCAAACCGGTGAAAACGCAATGAAACTGGACGGTAACCTACCTGAATTTATCCAATAGAAACTCGTTTGCATTTTTTTTTCTCCCATTTGGAGTAAATGGTATTACAACAGAATCAGTGTAATGATCACACCCTTGGTGTTACGTTATGAAGAACGAAAAGAGGAGAGGAAACTCTCTATCGAAAAGGGAAAACAGAGCATTCATTCACGATGGGAACATTCAGACGGACAATACCGTATATCAATGTTGCGTACAACACACTGTTTCCGGAAAAAACGTGAACATAGACACAAAATAACCAGGCTAGAATCTAGACAGTCATTTCAAACATCGGCTAATAATGCTGATCTATCGAATACAGAAATGTAAGAGTCGTCAGCTTTTCAAACATCTAAAAAGAATAAGAGTATGAAGTGTCGTGAGGATGAATGACAAGATGCACTATGGGAAAATTGAGCTAACCAACAACGAATGCAGTTTCAGGGGGATACCGTTTTGCAGTTTAGCATGTAATTCTATGCAAAAAATAATAATAATGATAAAAATATTAGCCCCTCACCAACAGGCCCCAACCCCTAGCCTGGTCCCCCCACCAACAGGCCCCGACCCCTAGTCTGGTCCCCCCACCAACAGGCCCCGACCCCTAGCCTGGTCCCCCGACCCCTAGCCTGGTCCCCCCACCAACAGGCCCCGACCCCTAGCCTGGTCCCCCGACCCCTAGCCTGGTCCCCCCACCAACAGGCCCCGACCCCTAGCCTGGTCCCCCAACCCCTAGCCTGGTCCCCCGACCCCTAGCCTGGTCCCCACACAAACAGCCCCCAACCCCTAGCCTGGTCCCCCAACCCCTAGCCTGGTCCCCCAACCCCTAGCCTGGTCCCCCCACCAACAGGCCCCGACCCCTAGCCTGGTCCCCCCACCAACAGGCCCCGACCCCTAGCCTGGTCCCCCCCACCAACAGCCCCCAACCCCTAGCCTGGTCCCCCCACCAACAGGCCCCAACCCCTAGCCTGGTCCCCCCCACCAACAGGCCCCGACCCCTAGCCTGGTCCCCCCCACCAACAGTCCCCAACCCCTAGCCTGGTCCCCCCCCACCAACAGCCCCCAGCCCCTAGCCTGGTCCCCCAACCCCTAGCCTGGTCCCCCAACCCCTAGCCTGGTCCCCTCACCAACAGGCCCCAACCTCTAGCCTGGTCCCCTCAACCAACAGGCCCCCACCCCTAGCCTGGTCCCCTCACCAACAGGCCCCAACCCCTAGCCTGGTCCCCCGCCCCCACCAACAGCCCCCAACCCCTAGCCTGGTCACCCCCACCAACAGCCCCCAACCCCTAGCCTGGACCCCCCCCCCCCACACCAACAGCCCCCAACCCCTAGCCTGGTCCCCCCACCAACAGCCCCCAACCCCTAGCCTGGTCCCCCCCACCAACAGCCCCCAACCCCTAGCCTGGTCCCCCCACCAACAGCCCCCAACCCCTAGCCTGGTCCCCCCCACCAACAGGCCCCCAACCCCTAGCCTGGTCCCCCCCACCAACAGGCCCCCAACCCCTAGCCTGGTCCCCCCCACCAACAGCCCCCAACCCCTAGCCTGGTCCCCCCACCAACAGGCCCCCAACCCCTAGCCTGGTCCCCCCACCAACAGTCCCCCAACCCCTAGCCTGGTCCCCCCACCAACAGGCCCCAACCCCTAGCCTGGTACCCTCCACCAACAGGCCCCCAACCCCTAGCCTGGTCCCCTAACCCCTAGCCTGGTCCCCTCCACCAACAGTCCCCCAACCCTTAGCCTGGTCCCCCAACCCCTAGCCTGGTCCCCCCCACCAACAGCCCCCAACCCCTAGCCTGGTCCCCCAACCCCTAGCCTGGCCCCCCCACCAACAGGCCCCAACCCCTAGCCTGGTCCCCCACCAACAGCCCCCAACCTCTAGCCTGGTCCCCCCACCAACAGGCCCCAACCCCTAGCCTGGTCCCCCGCCAACAGCCCCAACCCCTAGCCTGGTCCCCCACCAACAGCCCCAACCCCTAGCCTGGTCCCCCCACCAACAGGCCCCAACCCCTAGCCTGGTCCCCCGCCAACAGCCCCCAACCCCTAGCCTGGTCCCCCCACCAACAGGCCCCCAACCCCTAGCCTGGTCCCCCCACCAACAGCCCCAACCCCTAGCCTGGTCCCCCACCAACAGCCCCAACCCCTAGCCTGATCGCCCCACCAACAGGCCCCCAACCCCTAGCCTGGTCGCCCCACCAACAGGCCCCAACCTGGTCCCCACACCAACAGCCCCAACCCCTAGCCTGGTGTCCCCCACCAACAGGCCCCAACCCCTAGCCTGGTCCCCCCACCCCTAGCCTGGTCCCCCCCCACCAACAGGCCCCCAACCCCTAGCCTGGTCCCCCAACCCCTAGCCTGGTCACCCCCCCCCCCCCCACCAACAGGCCCCCAACCCCTAGCCTGGTCCCTCCCCACCAACAGGCCCCCAACCCCTAGCCTGGTCCCCCAACTCCTAGCCTGGTCCCCTCCACCAACAGGCCCCCAACCCCTAGTCTGGTCCCCCCCACCAACAGGCCCCCAACCCCTAGCCTGGTCCCCCAACCCCTAGCCTGGTCCCCCACCAAAAGCCCCCAACCCCTAGCCTGGTCCCCCCCACCAACAGGCCCCCAACTCCTAGCCTGGTCCCCCCACCAACAGGCCCCCAACCCCTAGCCTGGTCCCCCCCACCAACAGGCCCCCAACCCCTAGCCGGGTCCCCCCACCAACAGGCCCCAACCCCTAGCCTGGCCCCCCCACCAACAGGCCCCAACCCCTAGCCTGCCCCCCCCCACCAACAGGCCCCAACCCCTAGCCTGGTCCCCCACCAACAGGCCCCAACCCCTAGCCTGGTCCCCCCCACCAACAGGCCCCAACCTCTAGCCTGGTCCCCCCCACCAACAGTCCCCAACCCCTAGCCTGGTCTCCCAACTCCTAGCCTGGTCCCCTAGCCTGGTCCCCCAACTCCTAGCCTGATCCCCTAGCCTGGTCCCCCAACTCCTAGCCTGGTCCCCCCCCCCCACCAACAGGCCTCATCCGCTAGCCTGGTCCCCCAACTCCTAGCCTGGTCCCCCCCCACCAACAGGCCTCATCCCCTAGCCTGGTCCCCCAACTCCTAGCCTGGACCCCCCCCCCCACCAACAGGTCCCATCCCCTGGCCTGGTCCCAGATCAGTTGAAGCTCTTGCCAACTCCATAGAGCCCCACAGTGGAGGTGTCATAATACCCATAAAACCTCAAACAGGGAAATGGTTCCAATCGTTTTTCCCCATAAGGAATTTCAGAAACATTTCAAGTGTACATGGTTATCAAAACATCACTCCAGGATAAGCCTACGAAACAAAGCCCTGTGTTTTGTGTAAACTTACCCTGGCGTGACATCTCTCTCAGACAAGGTGACTTTTATCAATATATTTGGCTCTGTTTAATCTCAGATGTAAAAAAAATGCTAATTAGCATTAAAATAGACATCATGCAAGACTACAAATCCCAGCATGCTCCTGCACGTCATCTCTAGCTGACACCTTTGCTAACAGGTATTGTATCAATTTAAAACTTGAACAAGACAGGTTCACAGAATTGTCAACTTAATGAAATATATCCTATGTATTCATTACTAAATTTAGCTAACATTAGATATTTAACCCAGAGATTCTTGCCTTTGCCTCGATTCGGCAGTCTCGTCCAGATCATCATGGTATTTGTAGTTCTTTATGATATAGTTCTTTATGATAGCCACATTAGCAGCTAATTAACGTTTCATGTTATTTTTTATATATTTTTTACCTTAATTTAACTAGGCAAGTCAGTTAAAGAACAAATTCTTATTTACAATGACGACCTATTTTTGGGGGGTAAATAAAGCGAATATATTTTTTAAAGTCACCTTGTCCTAGAGAGATTTACACGAATGGAGTTTAGTGTCTGTAGAGGGAGCAAGAAAAAACCATGCAGCAAAGCAGACAATTATTACAAACTCAGCTCATAATCAGATAATAAAAAAGACTCTTCCAACATGAGTAGGGTGCAACGATGAGCATTAAAAGTCAAAGGACAAAAGTGATAGCTACTGAAACAGTTAAGGGCTAAAAGCAGTCGCAGGGATGGATAAACCAGGTAGTTTATACTGTTGATGAAACTGGAGAGGGAGATGAAATGGTTTTAAATCCTGTTGGAGTTTATTTCAGCCAGTAGCAGCAGAGTGTTGAACGGTCTTGCAGCGGGCTGTGGGGACAGACGGGGAGATGTAGGTATTTGAGCATTGCCTGTAAGAGGAATGAGAAAACGTGAGGAGTTTAGAGAGTTAGTTTGGGGCTTTGTAAATAAGTCGAGACGTTAAAGGTTCAGGCTGCTACAGTCTTTATAGAAGTTTTAGTCTAGAGCGCCTGGTTAAAATGTGTTTAGCATCTTGAATCTACATATTATCTTCGACATTATAAATAATTGTATCTTATCCTAATTTCCATTTGGTGTACAGAACATGTTACTATACTGAACAAAAATATAATCACAATATTTTACAGAGTTACAGTTCATATAAGGAAATTATTAAATTGAAATAAATGCATGGGGCACTAATCTATGGATTTCACATAACTGGGAATACAGATATGCATCTGTTGGTAACAGATACCTTTAAAAAAAAAATTGCATGACAATGGGCCTCAGGATCTCGTCACGGTATCTAAAATGCAATTGTGTTCGTTGTTTGTAGCTTAGGCCTACCCATACCATAACCCCACCGCCACCATGGGGCACTCTGTTCACAACGTTGACATCCGAAAACCACTCGCCCCACACAACGCTAATTCACGTGGTCTGCGTTTGTGAGGACGGTTGGACGTACTGCCAAATTCTCTAAAACCACATTATGGTAGAGAAATGAACATTCAACAGCTCAGGTGGACATTCCTGCAGTCAGCATACCAATTGCACACTCCCTCAACTTGAGACACCTGTGGCATTGTGTTGTGTGACAACTGAACATTTACTGTATCCAGCACAATGTTTAAAAAAAACAATGGTACCTTTATTTAATTAGGCAAGTCAGTTAAGAACAAATTTTTATTTATTTTATTTAGTTAAGTCGGTTAAGAACAAATTCTTATTTTCAATGACGGCCTAGGAACAGTGGGTCAACTGCCTTGTTCAGGGGCAGAACGACAGATTTACCTTGTCAGCTCAGGGATTCGATCTTGCAACCTTTCGTTTACAAGTCCAACGCTCTAACCACTAGGCTACCCTGCCGCCCAGCACAAGGTTCACCTGTGTAATGATCATGACGTTTAATCGGCTTCTTCATATGCGACACCTGTAATTTGGGTGGATTATCTTGGCAAAGGAGAAATGCTCACTAACAGAGATGTAAACAAATGTCAAACATTTTAGAGAAATAAGGTTTTTGTACATATGGAACATTTCTGGGATCGTTTATTTCAGATTATGAAACATGAGATCAACACTTTACATGTTGTGTTTATATTTTTGTTCATTGTATAAGGGTCAAAGGTTGTACAATCCAGGTGTGGAAAGCTTTTAGAGACTTACCCAGAAAGACTCACAACTGTATTCGCTGCCAAAGGCGCTTCTACAAAGTAGTGACTCGGGGGTTTGAATACCTATGTAAATCTGATATTTCATTTTTTCAATAAATGTGCAACAAAAAAATCTAAATAAACATGTTTTCACTTTGTTATTATGGGGTATTGTGTGTAGATGGGTCAGATTTTGTATTTATTTAATCCATGTTGAATTAAGGCTGTAACAAATGTGGAATAAACCAACAGTATGAATAATATCTGACGGCTCTGTAATCTGATCCGATCTGATGTTCAAAAGACAGATGTAAGAAATGATAGCGGATACATTTCGAGAAAATAAATGAATAACAAAACAACCAAAGAATCACAAAATAGCAAAGCTGGGTCGGCGCTCGCAAAATGGCGTCAACACCGGCGGTGTTCAACACGGCGATCTCTTACTCTTATTCTTGTACCATCTAAACCACTGCAAAATATATTTTTCCATAAACAAAAATTAAGAACGGGAAGCATAGAAAAAACACACATAGAACAGATCTACCGTTTCTTAGACTTGCTTTCAATGGGAATGGCTGATCTATTGCTCTATGAGAAATGTATGATGATAAGGGTAATGTATTTATTATGTTGAGTATGTCTTGTACGGTGTTTAGTTTGTATACAGTAGTACTGTGTGTCTAAGACAGTTACATTTCATCAATATAACTCACATTTCATTTTTTCTCAACTTTTTTTTTTACCCTCCTTTTTTCCTGGTGTCCAATTGGTAGTTACAGTCTTGTCTCATCGCTGCAACTCCCGTACGGACTCGGGAGAGGCGAAGGTCGAGAGCCGTGCGTCCTCCGAAACACAACCCAACCAAGCCGCACTGCTTCTTGACACAATGCCCGCTTAACCCGGAAGTCAGACGCACCAATGTGTAGGAGGAAACACCGTACACCTGGCGACCCTGTCAGCGTGCACTGCCCCCGGCCTGCCACAGGAGTTACTAGTGCGCGATGGGACAAACCCTCCCCTAACCCGGATGACGCTGGGCCAAGTGTGCACCGCCCCATGGGTCTCCCGGTCGCAGACAGCTGCGACACAGCCTGAACTCACACCCAGAATCTCTAGTGGCACAGCTAACACTGTGATGCTGTGCCTTAGACCACTGAGACAGAGACTGGACTCACACCCAGAATCTCTAGTGGCACAGCTAGCACTGTGATGCTGTGCCTTAGACCACTGAGACAGAGACTGGACTCACACCCAGAATCTCTAGTGGCACAGCTAGCACTGTGATGCAGTGCCTTAGACCACTGAGACAGAGACTGGACTCACACCCAGCTTCTCTAGTGGCACAGCTAGCACTGTGATGCAGTGCCTTAGACCACTGCGCCACTCATTTCTATGTGCATTTGGTCGGGTCGCCCAAAAAGTGACATAAAGCAGCTTTAATTAAAATTCAATATTCTATTTCTATTTTATTTTTAATAATGGACCGAGTATATTAAGTAAACTAATACACTTTGTATATTTTCTATGCGGTTGGTAAAAAAAAAAAAAAAACTTTTCCAATCGAGTTATGTTGGACACATAATTCTAAATGTATTTTGGGGCTCCCGAGTGGCGCAGTGGTCTAAGGCTGTACAACTCAGTGCAAGAGGTATCACTATAGTACCTGGTTTGAATCGTGATTGGGATGTCCATCGGGCGGTGCACATTTGGCCCAGCGTCTTCGGGGCTGGAGTAGGCCGTCATTGTAAATAAGAATTTGTTCTTAACTGACTTGCCTTGTTAAATATATATATATATTTTTTTAATAACACGCATGCAATACTGTCAACAAACCAGCAGGGGGTAGCAGTAACATATATATAAAGGATACTTGGCTACTGGGCATGTGAGAAATTAATAGGAGAGGCAGGTGAGTATGATTCCCTTGAGTTTAATTAAGATTGTTGTACAAGTCTTTAAAAATGATTCTTATAATCTAAATAGCTTTTCTAAAAAAAAATTTAAAAAACGACGATACTTATTTCAGAGGACTCCACAAATCCCCAGAGAGTTGCCAAGAATACAGCCTAATGCATATGGTAAGATGAGTTCGTACAGAAACGTGTTTTGAAGAGTCAGGAAGACGAACATTGCAGTGGCCGACACTAGCCACCTTTTTCAACATCTAATTGTAACATATAGGACAAGAGGAGGAGGGTTTTTCAGCCAAAAAAAGCACACAAAGTCATTTCGCTGAACGGCCCATCTTCGGTGGTTGAGTTGCCTCATGATGCGCTGGGGAAAAAAGGAGAAGAGAGATTTCTATTACAGACAAGAAAGACCTGTTGCTTTCATCAGCCTGTTGTGTTGACTATGTACACAGTTTAATGTACAGAACCGCTTCCTCTGCGGTATGCTTAGTTTGAAACCATGACAACAGAAGCTATAAGCAACTTGCTCGCATGATATGTGAACCGAGACTACTTGCGTGATATAGACCGTTTCATGAGGGGAAAATGACTGTAGATTTACCTTCTTTGGGGAGGGGCTGGATGGGTCTTATAGGTGGACGGAGTTTGCTGAGCAGCTCCGAGCTGTCTCTGTAATCTTTAGGCTTAGTGGGCGTGGCGTCCGCCTGGCCTGGGCGGGACTTCATTGGCAGATGTGGCCTATTGCCGGTTTGTCCCATGCCCCCCTCGGAGCGCGAGGGCTTCACAGGGGTCTTGGTGTAGGTCTGGGGGAGGAGCGAGGCCGAGGCCGAGGCAGGGGTGGCGGAAGACGGGGGTTTGGTCTCAGAACAGGTGTAAGAGCGGTTACGCGGGGTGGGGAGCGGGGGCCGGTCAGGATCCTGGTCAGACGGTTTGGTGAAGGAGAAGATAGGGTCTGGAGGGCTCAGGTGGTCCTTGGAGCGTTGAGGGTCTGGTTGGTCTTTAGCTCCTCGTGGTTCTCCTCCTTTCCCCATGGAGCCGTACAGAGGGTTGTCAATCATCTCCGCTGGCTTCCCCCCCTCACTACTAGAAGACAGCACACACAGGTAGACAGACAGACAGACAGACAGACAGACAGACAGACAGACAGACAGACAGACAGCAAACACAGGCAGGCAGGCAGACAGCACAAACAGACAGACAGCACACACAGGCAGACAGACAGACAGACAGCAAACACAGGCAGGCAGACAGACAGACAGACAGCAAACACAGGCAGGCAGGCAGGCAGGCAGGCAGGCAGGCAGGCAGACAGCACAGCACAGCACAGACAGACAGACAGACAGACAGACAGACAGACAGACAGACAGCACACACAGGCAGACAGACAGACAGACAGCAAACACAGGCAGACAGACAACACAGACAGGTCATTCAGAGTACAGCTTCAGACTCACATTGGAGTATCTATTCACTCTCAGTACATTGTCTGCTCTGTGAGTAAACTGCAGCAGTATCGTTCAGTCCCATTTATTTTCCACTTCAAGTAGGCCTAAAATCACGGAACTCTCCATACTAGATGTCAACGTCACCTCACCTAAATCCCCTTCACACTGAACAATTTAACCATTTCAATTCCACTTTCTTTAATATCCATATTGCTCATTATTAATTTGTGCCATACTATTGAACCATGCCAGTTAGTCACCAAATGGAGAAAAACCCTCCTTTAACCTGGAGTATGGAGTCTACCTAAATTATGGTGTATGTTGTGTTTTTATATTGTTTACTTTTTTTGTCTGGAGACACCAGGAGTTCTGAAAAGGAGGAGTTTCTCTTCTCTCCGAGCTAAACTAGTCAAAGACAAAACGTACACGTTATCCGTTGCTTTTCCTGTGGGGCTTCGCCCAGCGCCGTGGTCGTAGACAGTCTTCTTGGAAAAGACGTTTCCATGGGTCTGGTCCTTGCCCCCGTGCCCACCGACACCACCCCCACCTCCGGAGCCTGATCTGGGGGACATGCTGTAGCTCCAGCCCCTGTCTTTCGCACCTCCAGCCTTGTAGCCCACCTCCATGTAACTGGGGTTGGTGATGTCACCGGGAAGAGCGAACCTATTGAACAGGACACGTAAGCAGACCATCGTCTCACTATTAACAGGTGAATGGAAAGAGTAAAGGCTCGTGCACACTTATAAGTTTACCAACATAAATATATATATTTGTTTTACTTGGTAAACCACCAAAGTCAGTTTTTCATTTGTTTTAAAGGAACTGGGATCACATGTCAGCGATGGTTGAATGTTACAAAGTAGCCATGAGTGAAGAGGGAGGTTCTCACTTGTTGATAAGATCAAGTCCTTTTCCTTTAGAGGCACCAGAATCATCCCTTTCCACTTTGATGAAATCTGCAGACAAAAAAAAATAGAAACATTTTACAGGCACAGTATGTCATTGGCTGTCAGCCTCACAGTATTACTTCATTGGTTGTCAGCCTCACTGTATTACTTCATTGGCTGTCAGTCTCACAGTATAACTTCATTGGCTGTCAGCCTCACTGTATTACTTCATTGGCTGTCAGCCTCACAGTATAATTTCATTGGCTGTCAGCCTCACAGTATAACTCCATTGGCTGTCAGCCTCACTGTATTACTTCATTGGCTGTCAGCCTCACTGTATAACTTCATTGGCTGTCAGTCTCACAGTATAACTTCATTGGCTGTCAGCCTCACTGTATAACTTCATTGGCTGTCAGCCTCACTGTATTACTTCATTGGCTGTCAGCCTCACTGTATTACTTCATTGGCTGTCAGCCTCACAGTATAACTTCATTGGCTGTCAGCCTCACTGTATTACTTCATTGGCTGTCAGCCTCACAGTATTACTTCATTGGCTGTCAGCCTCACTGTATTACTTCATTGGCTGTCAGCCTCACAGTATAACTTCATTGGCTGTCAGTCTCACAGTATTACTTCATTGGCTGTCAGCCTCACTGTATTACTTCATTGGTTGTCAGCCTCACCGTATAACTTCATTGGTTGTCAGCCTCACTGTTATAATTTCATTGGTTGTCAGCCTCACTGTATTACTTCATTGGTTGTCAGCCTCACTGTTATAATTTCATTGGTTGTCAGCCTCACTGTATAACTTCATTGGTTGTCAGCCTCACTGTTATAATTTCATTGGCTGTCAGCCTCACCGTATAACTTCTCAGTCTGTTTGCCTTCTGAGGTTCGTAACTGTACACCTCCCGTCAGGGTGCCCGTCCGCTCGCCGTGATGCGTCAATGTGATGTGGAACTCTGTGTAGGAGGACTCCGCTGCTCGCAGAGCCACACAGCCCTCTCCTGTAAGGATGACACCATGTCAGGGAGGAGGAGCAGGAGGGATAGGATGAGAAGAAGGAAGATGAGGAGGAGGATGAAAGAGGAGGATTAGAAAATACTATTTTACTCTCTGACAGAGCTAGATGAAGACAGAGCTAGATGAAGACAGAGCTAGATGATGACAGAGATAGATGATCATGATTCATAGACCTAGACTAGTATTTACTGAAGTCCAAATGTGGTCTGTGTCATTCTCACAACGAGTCTCTCCAGTCAGACCACAGTTGCCCTTCTTTCTCACCATAGGATTCATCACAGTCTGTGGACTTGACACACAGGAGAATGTGTTGATCCAACAGATACTCCGGGTCTGAGATGATAGGGACGAGCTTTAAAAAGACACGAGAGGAGCTCTATTACATCAAATACGCCATATTGTAAACTCAACTAGTCTAGTGTAAAAAAACAAAAACTTAATCGTCAACAAACCTCAACTTGGTTTCCAAACCGAACTTTGATAGACCCATCTGAGTGATCTTGGTTCTCTCCTTCCGAGCTCTTGACGAATTCTGTGGACAGGAATGTCTGCAGTTATGCTGGTCCCAGATCTGCTTGTGCTATATAACCAATTCACGTTTGGTATGAGAATGAACAATAGGAGTTGTAAAGATAAACAGATCTGGGACCAAACTAGTGTGCAGTCACTGTATGTTAAACTACATTTCAGTTGAAGCTCTTGATATACATTGTTTTGAAAACAATCAACAATCACAGAAAAATGAGAAAGAAAAAAAAAACACAATAACATATGTAACCTAAGAAACGAGGTTCATGAAATCCATAACTTGTGATGTGTTCGAACAGGAAGTCCACTGTGTGCAGCTCAACCCTGCACTATCAGCTCAAACATCAATAACATGAGCATGTCTACCTCTGCTAAGCTTCCCAGTAAAGCAATGAAAACAAGCAAGCATCCCAGAAAAATGCTACAAAATAGCCCACGTTAACTTACGTAGCATAAGAACAAGTTTCATGTAGTCAATACATGAAACTAGTAACAGATGACAGATTCATATTCTGACTCTATCTCTGAAACTCACTTAGATAAGACCTTTGATGATACAGTGGTAGCAATACAAGGTTATAACATCTACATGAAAGACAGAAATTACAGAAATATTCAGAGCCACATTCCTGTAAAGCTTAGAGACGATCTAATGTTAAATACTGTTGAAGTAATATGGCTACAGGTTCATCTGCCTCACCTAAAGCCCGTTATTGTGGGAAGCTGCTATAGACCACCAAGTGCTTACAGTTAGTATCTGGAAAATATGTGTGAAATGCTTGATAATGTCTGTGATATCAACAGAGAGGTATATTTTCTGGGGGACCTAAATATTGACTGACTTTCATCAAGCTGCCCACTCAAGAAAAAGCTTCAAACTGTAACCAGTGCCTGCAACCTGGTTCAGGTTATCAGTCAACCTACCAGGGTATTTACAAACAGCACAGGAATACAATCCACATTTAAAGGCCAGACGTGCTGCCCTGTTCTGGGCCAGTTGTAATTTTCCCAAGTCCCTCTTTGTGGCACCTGACCACATTACTGGGCAGTAGTCCAGGTGCAACAAAACTAGGGCCTATAGGACCTGCCTTGTTGATATTGTTGTTAAGAAGGTAGAGCAGTGCTTTATTGTGGACAGATCTCTCCCCATCTTAGCTACTGTTGCTGCCATGCTATGTTGTTGTCTTAGGTCTCTCTTTATGTGGTGTTGTGTTGTCTCTCTTGTCGGGATGTGTGTTTTGTCCTATATTTTTTATTTAATTTATTTTTATTTTTATTCCCAGCCCCCGTCCCCACAGGAGGCCTTTTGCCTTTTGGTGGGCCGTCATTGTAAATAAGAATTTGTTCTTAACTGCCTAGTTAAATATATAAAAACACTGTTGCATCACCTAGCCATGTCTGAATGTCTGAAATTTCCATCCCCAACTACAACATTTTCCGACAATATAGAACTGCCAAAGGGGCGGAGTTGCAATCTACTGCAGAGATCTGTCATACTATCCAGGTCTGTGCCCAAACAATTCGAGCTTCTGCTTTTAAAATCCACCTTTCCAGAATCAAGTCTCTCACCGTTGCTGCTTGTTATAGACTCCTCTCAGCCCCCAGCTGTGCCCTGGACACCATATGTGAATTGATTGCCCCCCATCTATCTTCAGAGTTCACACTGCTAGGTTTAGCCTCCTCAACTCAGCTCAATTTCCACATCATTTATTACAATATTTAGTTAAGATTTAGGCCTAAATCTTAACTCATCATAAGAATTTGTTCTTAACTGACTTGCTTAGTTAAATAAATAAAATAAACCCCTGTGTTCAGATGGAATAAGGTCCAGTCTTACTTTCTAAGCAGCTGGAGTGGTATTCTATGAAGAATTTGGTCTTGGACTTTGTCATGAGGGTGGCGATGCAGTTCATGAACTTGATCCCACCCTGAGACACACTGCTGGGATCTGGAAAGAAAGATAAAACAAGAAGAAGAAAGATAAAACAAGACCATTTGAAAGTCAGTCGTCTTGTCCATAGAGTTTGACTAGGAAAACACTAGAAAGAACTTCTTAGGGGGCAGATAATTTCTAACGTCAGTTATGTCAGAGACAATAGGCTGTGTTTACACATGCAGCCCAATTCTGATCTGTTTTTCCCCCCACAAATTGGTATTTTTGACATTATTATTATTTATTTTTTTACAAATCTCATCAGCTCAGAAAATAAAGATCTGATGAGATTTGTAAAAAAATAAATAATAATAATTGGTCTGACTGTGTAATCACAGTCATTAGTCACACAGCCAGTACGGTGTAGTTGTCTAGGGAAGTTAGAAACTGTACCGTGCTTGGAGACAAACTGTGATGCCACTCCAACTTCAAACGTGGAGAAAACTGGAGAGTGGTCACTAGTCAGGATGTCATTGGTGCACCCTGCAAGAGAGGTTGCGAAATATGACACAATTGGTCATAACATTAGCTTAAAACGAAACAACATATTTAATTGGTTATTGCAATGATAATCAATCAATCAATTATCATCGCAGTAGTCTCACCATATGACTGACAGAACACGTGAACCAAGGGGTAGGACTTCCGTAGAACACGATCACACCATGATGGTAGATTGTATTTAGTCTGTGAGAGAGAAAAATGTAAATAGTGAACTTTTAATTTCAGAAATTCAGCATCTAGTATCTTCAAATAGGGGTTTCAGAGAGCCTGTTGTGGTGGCTGTGACTGCAAGATCGTGCGGCAGGGTAGCCTAGTGGTCAGAGCATTAGACTAGTAACCGAAAGGTTGCAAGATCAAATCCCCGAGCTGACGAGGTAAAAATCTATCATTCTGCCCCTAAACAAGGCAGTTAACCCAATGTTCTTAGGCCCCCATTGTAAATAAGAATTTGTTCTTAACTGACTTGCCTAGTTAAATAAAAAAACATGTTCCTTACAAGCCTATCATGTACTCTCATATTTACTGTATGAGGGCATGCAGTAAATAAACTGTGTTTAGAGGTCTTAAATTTCAACCACAGGCTTAGGTTATCATTGTAACCATTTTTCAACATTATACTTATATGAAGTATGTCAGATCAACCAAAATAATAGGTTGGGCAGCACCTCCTGCTGGATCTATCTACAGCACCTCCTACTGGAGAGTTGATGTACCTACAGCACCTCCTACTGGAGAGTTGATGTACCTACAGCACCTCCTACTGGAGAGTTGATTTATCTACAGCACCTCCTACTGGAGAGTTGATGCATCTACAGCACCTCCTACTGGAGAGTTGATGTACCTACAGCACATCCTACTGGAGAGTTGATGCATCTACAGCACCTCCTACTGGAGAGTTGATGTACCTACAGCACCTCCTACTGGAGAGTTGATGTATCTACAGCACCTCCTACTGGAGAGTTGATCTACCTACAGCACCTCCTACCGGGGAGTTGATCTACCTACATTACAGCACCTCCTACTGGAGAGGTGATGTATCTACAGCACCTACTACAGGAGAGTTGATCTATCTACATTACAGCACCTCCTACTGGAGAGTTGATGTATCTACAGCACCTCCTACTGGAGAGTTGATGTATCTACATTACAGCACCTCCTACTGGAGAGTTGATGTATCTACAGCACCTCCTACTGGAGAGTTGATCTATCTACAGCACCTCCTACCGGAGAGTTGATCTGTCTACAGCACCTCCTAGTGGAGAGTTGATCTGTCTACAGCACCTCCTACTGGAGAGTTGATCTATCTACAGCACCTCCTACTCCTATATATATATATCAGGCCTATATAGCATTGGCAAAATCATCAACAGCTATTGTTTCAATTCATTCCAGGTTTCAACTAAAGATAGACAATGCAGTAAACATGGGCCTAGGGTTTCAAGCTTTGGTTGATTTCAAATTGACTCTACAAGTTAATAATTACTAATATGTTGGATTTAAAAAATCTATGTAAAGAATAGGACCAAATCAAACTTTATTTTACAGTGCATTTAAAGTTTGATTTGATTTAGTCCGATTCTTTAACTTTGATTTTTTTTGGGGTTGAGATGGAGACGTGAATCCAACTTATCAATTATTAATTTGTACACAAACTGGATATTGAGTTGTGTTTGGTTGTCAACGCAACCAAATATCAACATTTCAAGGAGATGTATCTTCTGCTCGGATAGTTCCATCTGCGCCAATGACTTAGTCTGGCTTTAATTACAGTTTGTCTACAAATTAATACTTGATATGTTAGATTCACGTCGCCACCTTAACAACAAATCATAAAGAATAGGACTAAATCAGAATGTTCTTTAAATACACTTTAAATAAAGTCTGATTGGATTTAGTCATATTCTTTAAGTTTGATTTTTGGTTCAGATGGAGACGTGAATCTAACATATCAATTATTAATTTGTCGACAAACTAGAATTAAAGCCAGATTTAAGTCAATGGCACAACATATAAATCTTCAAACGTTGATATTTGGTTGCGTTGACAATCAAATCACTTTTAAAATACAGTAAATAGCCTATTAACTTGTCGACAAGTTAACAAATAATATGTAGGATTAAACCAGTGTGCTAAAATGAAAACATACAAGCATTAGATACATCTCCTTTAAATGTGGAAATTTGGTTGCATTGCCAACCAAACACAATTCAATATTACTTTTGTAATATTACATATAAGGTTATCTTACAAACTAACGTAACAGTTTTTATTCAACTTTAAAACGAGTAACACATCCATGGCCACATTCTGAGGTGACCTGTAGCCTAACTATATATTTGTTCTTATGTAATCATAAGTGGGTATGTTCAAGATGGCACGCAGTTCTGTAGAGATCTTCACAATCGCTGTAATAATCTGTACAGAATCTCCAACAGCATTGATCACTTGCACCGTGTACTTTTAATGTAATCTCAACTTGCAATCCAGGTCACGTGGTTCTGCTATGAGATGAAGACCATCTGTAAACAGCACACCCAACTACCTCATCCCCATATTACTTTACTTATCCTCTTGCTCTTTTGCACCCCCAGTATCTTGTCTTGCATATCATCATCTGAACATCTACCACTTCAGTGTTAATGCTAAGATGTAATTATTTCGCCTCCATGGCATATTTATTGCCTTACCTCCCTACTCTTCTACATTTGCACACACTGTACGTAGATTTTTCTATTGTGTTTATTGACCGTACGTTTGTTTATGTGTAACTCTGTGTTGTTGTTTTGTGTCGCACTGCTTTGCTTTATCTTGGCCAGGTCGCAGTTATAAATGAGAACTTGTTCTTAACTGGCCTACCTGGTTAAATAAAGGTGAAATAAATAAAATAAAATACAAAAATAACACCATTTGAACATTTATTTTAAATGGTTGAAAGCACAGTGATACCTAAACCCCAAAACTCAGACATTGTTTTTCCATTGGAATTTGATTCTGCTTGTAGATGGTTGAAAGCATAGTGGTAACACATTGGGAATTCAACAAACTTCTAGCAGTCTCATTGAGCCACTTCTTAACCAAATATTACCCACATTTCCATGTTAAAATGATGCGGTGTGCCCAGTGTTGGATCTGAGAAAACACAGTAAACCTACCCCTGTGGCTTTGGCTTTGGTGTAGGCATATCTCTCTCGTGTGTCTCTCTCGAAACGATACGTGGGCGCGAACGTGATCTCCTCCTCATCTGTGGGGAGATGAAATGAAACAATAAATGAAACAATAAATGTATCAAAGGTCAAGATAGGTTGTGGTCTCCGAGGCTTAATTTGGCACATTTCAATGAGGAAGTGATGCCGAAACGTTGGTAAATAACCATTAAATTGCTGGGAGTTTATAAAGAAACAGCCCTTTTTCAGGACCCTGTCCTGAGTCGTAAAATGCAAATAACTTCACAGATCTTTATTGTAAAGGGTTTAAACACTGTTTCCCATGCTTGTTCAATGAACCATAAACAATTAATGAACACGCACCTGTGGAACGGTCGTTAAGACACGAACAGCTTACAGACGGTAGGCAATTAAGATCACAGTTATGAAAACTTAGGACACTAAAGAGACCATTCAACTGACTCTGAAAAACACCAAAAGAAAGATGCCCAGGGTCCCTGCTCATCTGCGTGAACGTGCCTTAGGCATGCTGCAAGGAGGCATGAGGACTGCAGATGTGGCCAGGGCAATAAATTGTAATGTTCGTACTGTGAGACACCTAAGACAGCACTACAGGGAGACAGGACGGACAGCTGATCGTCCTCGCAGTGGCAGACCACGTGTAACAACACCTGCACAGGAGCGGTACATCCGAACATCACACCTGTGGGACAGGTACAGGATGGCAACAACAACTGCCTGAGTTACACCAGGAACACACAATCCCTCCATCAGTTCTCAGACTGTCCGCAATAGGCTGAACTGAGGGCTTGTAGGCCTGTTGTAAGGCAGGTCCTCACCAGACATCACCGGCAACAGTGTCGCCTATGGACACAAACCCACCGTCGCTGGACCAGACAGGACTGGCAAAAAGTGCTCTTCACTGACGAGTCGTGGTTTTGTCTCACCAGAGGTGATGGTCGGATTTGCCTTTAACGAAGGAATGAGCGTTACACGAGGCCTGTACTCTAGAGCGGGATCAATTTGGAGGTGGAGGGTCCGTCATGGCCTGGGGCGGTGTGTCACAGCCTCATCGGACTGAGCTTGTTGTCATTGCAGGCAATCTCAACTCTGTGCGTTACAGGGAAGACATCCTTCTCTCTCATGTGATACCCTTCTGCAGGCTCATCCTGACATGACCCTCCAGCATGACAATGCCACCAGCCATGCTGCTCATTCTGTGCGTAATTTCCTGCAAGACAGGAATGTCAGTGTTCTGCCATGGCCAGCGAAGAGCCTGGATCTCAATCCCATTGAGCACGTCTGGGACCTGTTGGATCGGAGGGTGAGGGCTAGGGCCATTCCCCCCAGAAATATCCGGGAACTTGCATGTGCCTTGGTGGAAGAGTGGGGTAACATCTCACAGCAAGAACTGGCAAATCTGGTGCAGTCCATGAGGAGAAGATGCACTGTAGTACTTAATGCAGCTGGTGGCCACTCCAGATACTGACTGTTACTTTTGATTTTGACCCACCCTTTTGTTCAGGGACACATTATTCCATTTCATGTCTGTGGAACTTGTTCAGCTTATGTCTCAGTTATTGAATCTTGTTATGTTCATAAAAATATTTACACATGTTCAGTTTGCTGAAAATAAACGCAGTTGACAGTGAGAGGACGTTTTTTATTTTGCTGAGTCTACATGGAGTGTACGACTTTCTTTATTGTGCTAGTTTATAGTTATTCGCCGTTAGTCAGCACTTCCACACAAACACATTTTTCTGTTTGTGTGTCATGTTGTTGAATCTACATTTCAATGAGAATAACATAATATCTCAATAAGAAATCATTTCTGGGTAATAATTAAGTACCTTACTGTGATTGTTTTTAATGAAAAATTAAACAAAACTAAACAAAAATGGCTTCTTAGCAAATTGCAGTTTCTCAAGCAAACAATGTAGCCTGGACTGTCTGGGAGTGGACTGTCTGAGAGAGGAGGAGGAGCCCAACGGGAGGGATGTGTAACTGTAACGGCTCTCGATGGGAGAAGGAGACCAACGGGAGGGATGTGTAACTGTAACGGCTCTCGATGGGAGAAGGAGACCAACGGGAGGGATGTGTAACTGTAACGGCTCTCGTTGGGAGAAGAAGACCAACGGGAGGGATGTGTAACTGTAACGGCTCTCGATGGGAGAAGGAGACCAACGGGAGGGATGTGTAACTATAACGGCTCTCGTTTGGGAGAAGGAGCCCAACGGGAGGGATGTGTAACTGTAACGGCTCTCGTTGGGAGAAGAAGCATACCACCCTGCATACCACTGCTGGCTTGCTTCTGAAGCTAAGCAGGGTTGGTCCTGGTCAGTCCCTGGATGGGAGACCAGATGCTGCTGGAAGTGGTGTTGGAGGGCCAGTAGGAGGCACTCTTTCCTCTGGTCTAAAAAATATCCCAATGCCCCAGGGCAGTGATTGGGGACACTGCCCTGTGTATGGTGTCGTTTTTCGGATGGGACGTTAAACGGGTGTCCTGACTCTCTGAGGTCACTAAAGATCCCATGGCACTTATCGTAAGAGTAGGGGTGTTAACCCCGGTGTCCTGGCTAAATTCCCAATCTGGCCTTCAAACCATCATGGTCACCTAATAATCCCCAGTTTACAATTGGCTCATTCATCCCCCTCCTCTCCCCTGTAACTATTCCCCAGGTCGTTGCTGCAAATGAGAACGTGTTCTCAGTCAACTTACCTGGTAAAATAACGGTAAAATAAAAAATAAAATAAAAAAGAAGACCAACGGGCAGCGTGGTAGACGTACATCGTAATTGTATTGATGACATCGGGAAAAAAAATCCAAAACGAAAACGAAAGCGCACAGTTCTGTCAGGCGAAAAACACTAAACAGAAAACAAGATCCCACAAAACCCCAAAAGGGAAATGACAACTTACATGTGATCCTCAATCAGAGACAACGATAGACAGCTGAAAACCAGCTGTTGTTGACAGAGAGGAGGGCAAACTGTCTTTGTTATTAGTCTGTTAACTAATAACTCTGTTATTAGTCTGTCTTTTCAAACAGCTCTTACACTAAAAGTGCATTATCATAATTTTCACAATTTCACCCCCCAAAAAATCCAATCTCATGGTGTAGAAATATATATATATAAAACATAGGTAAAATCTATTTTTTGACTGCACTGCACCCTTTAAAAAGTTGACACGTGATAGTGTAAGATAGTGTAATGGCTGCTCAGCCTACAATACCAACATACTATAGATGTGTACTAACTCTTTCACTGTTGATTTTGTATGGAAATGTATGACCTTGTCTTACCATAGTGTAGAAACACCTTCTCCCTTCTCAATGGTGAGCTGGTCTCTACACAGCAGTTCTGGGTACTGCTGCTAATTTACTAGTACGTTGTTAGTGGCCTTGTCTTACCGTAGTGTAGAAACACCTTCTCTTCTCCTTTCTCAATGGTGAGCTGGTCTCTACACAGCAGTTCCTGGTACTGTTGCTGTTTGATCTTGGTCACGATGCTCTCTGCTTCCTGTTAAGGGAACACAATGCAAAGTAGCTGGTTCTCTTTTTCCTGCCCGGTGACGTCATCAGCACACCCCTGGCTCTTTTTTTCTGCCTGACTTGGTCGCTAACAGATAAATAGGGAATAGGAACTGCATGCTGGCTCTTGTGTCCCAAATGGCACCCTATTGCGGGTACTTTTGACCAGGGCACGGGTTAAAAGTAGTGCACCAGATAAGGGCGCCAATTAGGATGCATAGTGTCAAAAGTAGTGCACCGGATAAGGGCGCCATTTAGGATGCATAGTGTCAAAAGTAGTGCACCAGATAAGGGTTCCATTTAGGGCGCACAGGTAAAAAGCAATGCACCAGATAAGGGCGCCATTTAGGATAGGATCCACTGTTTCATGCACCAGGCGGTCTTGTCCTCCACGTTCTGCTAACCAGACAACTTGTTCTCTGTTTCTTAACACATTCGAGAAGCACGTTGACAGAAATCATTTGTTGGTTACACTTGACACTATTACACAAAGCAGGTTTCCTTGTGTAACCTTTTCATGCGAGTAAAGTAAATATATATTCGGTACATGGGAATTGAACCGCAAAACTGTGTTTTTATGTGCACTCTGTCACCACTCATAGCCCTTTACCTGCAACAGGGTTAGGGTTAGGCCCTTTACCTGCAACAGGGTTAGGGTTAGGCCCTTTACCTGCAACAGGGTTAGGGTTAGGCCCTTTACCTGCAACAGGGTTAGGGTTAGGGTTAGGCCCTTTACCTGCAACAGGGTTAGGGTTAGGCCCTTTACCTGCAACAGGGTTAGGGTTAGGGTTAGGCCCTTTACCTGCAACAGGGTTAGGGTTAGGGTTAGGCCCTTTACCTGCAACAGGGTTAGGGTTAGGCCCTTTACCTGCAACAGGGTTAGGGTTAGGGTTAGGCCCTTTACCTGCAACAGGGTTAGGGTTAGGCCCTTTACCTGCAACAGGGTTAGGGTTAGGCCCTTTACCTGCAACAGGATTAGGGTTAGGCCCTTTACCTGCAACAGGTGGGAAAAATAAACATCAGTATTGTTTTTATGCAGATTGTAGAATATTTGTAAGAAAATCCGTCACTAATTGGATGGGAACCTAGCTACTGACATTAATTCCTCTCAATATTATCTCCAGTTTTTGTAATACTGTCATGATCTCAGTAAGAGAAGACTAAGTTGAGAGTTGTTGATACTGTAGCAACCTTAACCCAACACAAACTGGTCAAAAAGGTCCGGATCTCTTGGAGTAACGGTTAATGTGTTCGGGTTGACAGCCGCTGGACCCCAGGTTTGAGTCCCGGTCAGGCTACCCCCCCCCCCCCCCCAACCCCCCCCCCCCCCTACAATCTCCCCATCCAATGGTAACTAACTGCTAAACTAAGTATAACTTACTGTGGATGGCAGTTCGATTCGATAATTCAGATCCCCAAACCAGAACAGATGAGTGAATCGATGTGTGATGTCAAAGGGATTCAGTTTCTTATCTCCGAGATTAAGAAAGCGCAGGATGCTGATGTAATTCTGGTTGCGTCTGGCGAGAGAACAAACGTTGAGGAATTAAATGTTTTGTTTCAAGTTGAGATATGAAGTTTTCTTTCTTTCACGTTTAGCTACTTTTGTTGTTGTTGTTGCAATATTGCAGACTCGTATCTTTGTGTTTCTCTATTCGTCAAACAGAAACGAAACGTAAAATAATTCCATTCATTTGTACGAGTTAGATTTAGACGAATTCCACGCCGCTTGTGGAGGTTCGTAGAGCAAAACAGAGAGCAGCATCTCGTCCGTGAGGGTCTATCATTTCTACAGTGGGGGTCATAATAGTTTGTTACCCAAACGGTTCAAATGCTACAGACAAACATTGGCATATCAGCATTATTGACTTCAGACAAGTCTCGTGGGGCTTGTGGAGGGGGGGGGGGTCAAAGAGCAAAACGTAGAACACCATCGTGTTCACGAGAGTCTCCCCTTTCTATAGAGTGGTCAGATTAGTTCAGATACTACAGAAGTTTTTGTGAGAATACCTATTTTTTGGGGATGTCTACTGGTTTGACAAACAGCGCTGTAACTCTGCCACTTTTAACCCCAGATGTA
This sequence comes from Salvelinus fontinalis, assembly GCF_029448725.1. Lineage (NCBI taxonomy): Eukaryota > Metazoa > Chordata > Actinopteri > Salmoniformes > Salmonidae > Salvelinus > Salvelinus fontinalis. The sequence goes on from NC_074678.1 coordinate 8,898,669, forward strand.
GAAGGACGACATCGGAGGACGCGGTGGATTGAGACGCAGCCCGTGTAAACAAACAGATATCTCCACATTTTTTTATCTGCCGGATTTAGATTGAAGCTCTAGTTTTTTTTTTTTAAAGCCTACTCAGGAAATAGAGCAGACAGACCACAAATAACAGACATTCTAAACAATACTGGAGCATAAACAAAACAAAGATCCTAAGAGTTTATATACATTTTGAGGAGATGTTAAATGTACTGATATTGTGCCAGTGGAATACTTAAAAAAAAAAAAAATTAAATCTTCCCATGTATTACTCAAATGCAAGACAATTAAGAGGAGGTCTGGTCAGACATATAACACATTTAAATGGTCTGTATTTATTTGGTCATTTTAAATCCCAAATCTCTGTACCTACTGAGATTATGTCTGTGAAATTAATACACTTTTTTAATTTAACGCCATTTAGCTTTCAATGCAATCTGGTTCCTAGGGGGTCTGAGTTCTGGGAAAACATAGAAATTGTCTACATTTGACACAACCATTCGGTATGCTTTAGGATTTTTATATTCTGAAAATTATTTTTCAACCATTTTTTGGTCCCTGCAGCTCACCTGATCTTCTTCTCACTGCCTGAGGTCAGGTGACTGTTAACGAAGCCAAAGGAAGTACCGTTGAACATGAAGGAAACACCCACTGCTCCCTTATTTCCTGGAAAAACAAAAATAAATGGACGGATGTATCTTTGATCAAAGGGCCCGTTTCCCGGACACAGATTAAGGTTAGTCCTGGACAAAAAAAAAAATAAGTATTCTGCATTGAGCAAGCTTTTTAACAGTGAGCTGATGGGACTGCAGTGAGTTGATGGGACTGCAGTGAGCTGATGGGACTGCAGTGAGTTGATGGGACTGCAGTGAGTTGATGGGACTGCAGTGAGCTGATGGGACTGCAGTGAGCTGATGGGACTGCAGTGAGTTGATCGAACTTACCCAAAGCGTTGGCGATCCCTGTCTTAACGCTGTCTGAGAAGATGTGTGAGATTCTGTTCTCGTGCTCTGGCTTGGCTAGCACAACGATGCGGATGTTCCATAGGGTCTGGGTGGCTATCTGAACAAAATAATAAAACACATAATAATGATACCTTGACCATTTCTTCATGGTCAACTCTATTACAATCTGACAAACTATATTTAAACGGGCCACTGTCATTTGTAATGTAACCCAACCTCAAACCGGTGTAGGAATAAGGAGATACAAGCAACTGTACTTTAAGGGTGGGTTTCCTGGACTCAGATTAAGCCTTGTCCTACACTGAAAAACTTGCTCCATGGAGAATCTCTATTGAAAGTGCTCTTTAGTTCAGATTCAGGCTTCATATACTGTATGTCTGGGAAACTGGCTCTGGGTGTTGAGACTGAGACATTGGCCCTGAGTGTTGAGACAGACATTGGCTCTGAGTGTTGAGACTGAGACACCAGCTCTGAGTGTTGAGACTAAGACACCGGCTCTGAGTGTTGAGACTGAGACACCGGCTCTGAGTGTTGAGACTGAGACACCGGCTCTGAGTGTTGAGACTGAGACATTGGCCCTGAGTGTTGAGACTGAGACACCGGCTTTGAGTGTTGAGACTGAGACACCGGCTCTGAGTGTTGAGACTGAGACACCGGCTTTGAGTGTTGAGACTGAGACACCGGCTCTGAGTGTTGAGACTGAGACACCGGCTCTGAGTGTTGAGACTGAGACACCGGCTCTGAGTGTTGAGACTGAGACACCGGCTCTGAGTGTTGAGACTGAGACACCGGCTCTGAGTGTTGAGACTGAGACACCGGCTTTGAGTGTTGAGACTGAGACATTGGCTCTGAGTGTTGAGACTGAGACACCGGCTCTGAGTGTTGAGACTGAGACATTGGCTCTGAGTGTTGAGACTGAGACACCGGCTCTGAGTGTTGAGACTGAGACACCGGCTTTGAGTGTTGAGACTGAGACACCGGCTTTGAGTGTTGAGACTGAGACACCGGCTCTGAGTGTTGAGACTGAGACACTGGCCCTATCTCAAATCCTCTTCCCTCGATTCCTCAACTCCTACCTCTTGCCTCCTCAACCGTACTGGAGGAGAAGATCCAAGGTCCCTCCCCTCAGGCCTTCTCCTCTAATTGGTGCAAGGAATCATGAAAATACTAAATGAGATAGTGACTGACTTGTTTGAAGCTGATGTTGGTGGTTGCTCTCAAGGCACTCTTCAGCGTGTCGATCCACTCCTTCTCCCCGAGGGGATCTTCCTGAGTCCCGATCACATAGATGTCATGAGGAATGTGATCGGCCGTGTCGTCCCTGGTCTTGCCCTGACCTTTACACTGGAACCAGGATGCTATGCTGTGGGGGGGACTGGCGTTCCCTTGGGAGAGATAATGATAAATCAGTCAATCAATCAAATATCTTTTTTTTATTTCAATTAGGAAATGTGTAGCTAGTTGTTGTCATTCACAATTATCCACTGAGTTAAAAAACAGCAATAACGATATTGATCAATCTGGCGATTCCATCCCAGCGTGGCCCCAAAAATATTTGTGGGTATCCGAGATTGTTCTGGCAATTCTCACATAGAAACTTAATAGTGAGGAAGTTTTTTTTTTTTTTTTACATTTGTTTCACAAAAAATGAACATATTAAACATATTAAAATGTACGACATTAGAAAATGACTTCTATAGTGATGGAAATAATCACTGAAATTTGTTTACTGCTTCTTCAGGTGCAATGAAGAATGATCTGTGAAGCGTAATTGATACAGACAACATCTTAAGAGTCATTATACTCCTTATGCTGTTCTCTATCCCATAGAGCCTAGCGGGGAGAGGATGCCCGTTGTCACAGTTACAAGACCAGTCCTAAGTGTCCGGCTAATCCTACGTCAATGACGTGGGTGGATCTCAAGACTGAACTTGGATCGGCGTTAACTAGCAATGATATCGTTCGCCACCGTCGTCTTACGAACAGATATTTCAACAAAACAATAAAACAATCAATCAGTTTCAAGTTTCTTTACAGCAAATGTCTTAGTTACATGATTGTATAACTAGCAAACGAGTTTTGAAATTGAGGGTGCAGTAATGAGGAAGTTTAGCAATGAGGACAAAAACTAGCATAGTTCAGCTAGCCAGCTAGTTTAGCCAAGGGAAAACGAGCTCGGGCCTAGTGGTTGTGCGCCCATGCTGGAGACATAATGTAGTTTTTATACCCTGACTTCAGGAGTTGGTGGCAAAAAAAGTTTGATTTAACAATTCAGAGACTGAAACGAATACGTCAGATTATTTATATTTAATAAGGACAATGAATCGATATAAAGTACAATCCCGAGATCAGCTGTAAAACGAATCTTCCAGTGATGTTTGAGTGAACCCTGAAAATAGAAAATGAATGGTGAAGTCGCTTCCGGACACAATAGACTCCTCCCTCTTTAGCATTCTATCGGGTCTTACAGGAAGTATGTAGCTTCAAATGACCAGTGTCATCATGATTTTCCCCCCAAAAATGGTTTGTGATACAAATGTAAAAGCATATTAAATATCTTCCCTCCACAAAAACATTTTCGGGCCACGCTGGTGTGGAATCACCCCAATAGAGTATTTTATTAGAAACCAACTATAACACTATTTAAAACGTTCTATGTATTCTAGGTAAAGGTAAACATTGAAGGCGGCCATTTTACCCATATTCCAGGTGCCAACGAATACAGTGATCATATCTGGCTCAGGCTTGTCTGAGTGTTTGTTCTTCATCTGCTGAAGGAGTTGACAGAACCCCTCTCTTTTCTGGTGACACACAGACAGACGTCAGAGGGACACCGTACAGTTAACATGAAAACATAGCACAAAATAACTTTGAGGTCTTTACCTTTGTGTCGTTGAAGACAAACTCTTTCCTCAGAGTCTTCTCCTTCTCTGTTTCCACCATGATCACTAGCTTGGCAACCTTCTGGGATTTCACGAGCTGTAAGACTTGACGTGACATAGATTAGACCTACATCAACTGGTGTCTTTGATTGTCTCCCAAATGACACTACTAAGTAGAACACTATGTAGGGAATTAGGTGCCATTTGGGACAAAGACTTAGATAAAATACAGAATGTAAAATATAAATCAAATTCTCTGGGATTTTATCATGAATAGAGTACTGACTTTTATTGTGAACAAAGTATTTGTCTTCTGGCCCGTCTTTAGATTTCTTGAAGTAGATCTTCCCAGTTTCCACATCCACCTTGAGGAACATCTTGGTTGTGAGACCAAGCAGCTCTGATTTGACCTGCAAAGAAGACCACGACGTCACATGTTCACAATATGAACCTGTCCTTGTGTAATTAAACCGTGCAAAGATCGAAGACGTTCGTTCCAAAACGTTATATCCACAAATTTTTGCACATTTTGTGTTTACATAATTTTTTTTTTATCTGAAATAATTCCTATGGGTACCTTTGTTTTAGTAAAATATGACTGTTCCCACATGTTCTATTCATATATATTATATGTGTATTAAAAGGGGGTTGGTTGTTCGTATCCTGTGATATGGTTGTGTCATCTAGCTATCTTCAGATGAATGCACGTCGCTCTGGATAAGAGAGAATCTGCTGAAAATACTAAAATGTTAAATGTAAATAATTTACATTCAGATTTCATATTACTGAATTGATTTATTTTAGAAAAACTATATATATATATATTGATGTAACAAATCATTTGTACAGTTCTTTAAATAAATAAAAAAAAGGGTCACATGACTGTGTGAAACCTAGCAGTACTACTTATTCCTCTGAGAGTGAGGCGGATATTTAGCATTTAGCAGTAAAACAGGATTATTTTGTCTCATCTGAAAGGAAACCATCAAGTGATAGATTTTAAACAAATACATGTCTGTCATTGAACAACCCCCATGCCACGATTAGATAGTGTATATAAAACACATCAATCTCTCATAATTTCTTTAAAAACATTAAAAGCCAATTTTTCCAACATTTCTGAAAATGGATATATATATAGCGTTTTGGAATAAAACCTCATTTGAAGTTTACCCAAGGGGAAACAACTGCCTCCTCTCATTGAACCCACGGATGTTCAAAACCGACCACAGTACTGCAGACATTGTTAGCAAAAAAAAACAGGATACCACATTATAGCGAATGTGAAAATGTTTTTTTTTTTTTTTTTGTGGTCAATCTTTGTGGTAAAAAAAAAAGGAATTCAGAAGACAATCATGGTACCGATAAGTACTCCTATTACACCATACGCACGCCCTTATTAATAAACAAGAAGTTCTAAGTATGATTTAGTTGCTATTGTCAGCCTGCATTATCACGGTTGGCCTTCAACTTGATACTCAATGAGAGGGGGCAGAGCTAGCCTGGAGCTAGCTGCGCATGTTACGTAGAGTATCAATGGTATGATTTCCTTGGCTTCACATAGATATTAATGGTGTCACATGGTCGATGCCTTTGTCCATTCAAATACACTCATCGAGTGTACCCTCAATGATAATTGAGAGAAATCCCTTTGTTTCAGTCAAGTTTCTTTCTAAATCTTGCCTTTTGATGTGTCATAAAGTTACGAAAATGCCTTTTTCGCTATTGTATCTTTTATTTTAATTATTATTTTTTTTTAGAGCTCACTTACTTCAAATGTAATAGGTGGTATTAGAGACTTCCTGTGGCCTCCGTCGTATCCAGCCCACTCAAGCACGGCTGTTTTGGCCTGAAAAAAGAGGAATTACAGTATTTGAAAGGGAACACTACTTCCTCATGACTCTGTTTTTTACCCTGGGTCTGGGTAAGTTAGAAATGTAACAGGAAAGACGTTATAGCATCTCAGAGTGTCACCTACACCAGGGTTAGTTAGAGATGGATAGATATAGAAAATGAATGAGCTTTGTGCAAAAATTGAATAACGTTTTCATTTTAGAATATGATTTTCTTCCCCAATCACACCCTATTCCCTTATATATAGTGTGTTACTTTTGGCCAGAGCCCTATGAGCCCTACAGTAGTGCACTATATAGGGAACAGGGTGTTAGGGGCTCTGGTCTAAAGTAGTGCACTATATAGGGAATAGGGTGTTAGGGCTCTGGTCTAAAGTAGTGCACTATATAGGGAATAGGGCTCTGGTCTAAAGTAGTTCACTATATAGGGAATAGGGTGTTAGGGCTCTGGTCTAAAGTAGTGCACTATATAGGGAATAGGGTGTTAGGGGCTCTGGTCTAAAGTAGTTCACTATATAGGGAATAGGGTGTTAGGGCTCTGGTCTAAAGTAGTGCACTATATAGGGTGTTAGGGCTCTGGTCTAAAGTAGTGCACTATATAGGGTGTTAGGGCTCTGGTCTAACGTAGTGCACTATATAGGGTGTTAGGGCTCTGGTCTAAAGTAGTGCACTATATAGGGAATAGGGTGTTAGGGCTCTGGTCTAAAGTAGTTCACTATGTAGGGAATAGGGTGTTAAGGGCTCTGGTCTAAAGTAGTGCACTATATAGGGAATAGGGTGTTAGGGCTCTGGTCTAAAGTAGTTCACTATATAGGGAATAGGGTGTTAGGACTCTGGTCTAAAGTAGTGCACTATATAGGGAATAGGGTGTTAGGGCTCTGGTCTAAAGTAGTTCACTATATAGGGAATAGGGTGTTAGGGCTCTGGTCTAAAGCAGTGCACTATATAGGGAATAGGGTTCTGGTCTAAAGTAGTTCACTATATAGGGAATAGGGTGTTAGGGCTCTGGTCTAAAGTAGTGCACTATATAGGGAATAGGGCTCTGGTCTAAAGTAGTTCACTATATAGGGAACAGGGTGTTAGGGCTCTGGTCTAAAGTAGTGCACTATATAGGGAATAGGGTGTTAGGGCTCTGGTCTAAAGTAGTGCACTATATAGGGAATAGGGTGTTAGGGCTCTGGTCTAAAGTAGTTCACTATATAGGGAATAGGGTGTTAGGGCTCTGGTCTAAAGTAGTTCACTTTATAGGGAATAGGGTGTTAGGGCTCTGGTCTAAAGTAGTTCACTATATAGGGAATAGGGTGTTAGGGCTCTGGTCTAAAGTAGTTCACTATATAGGGAATAGGGTGTTAGGGGCTCTGGTCTAAAGTAGTTCACTATATAGGGAATAGGGTGTTAGGGCTCTGGTCTAAAGTAGTTCACTATATAGGGAATAGGGTGTTAGGGCTCTGGTCTAAAGTAGTGCACTATATAGGGAATAGGGTGTTAGGGCTCTGGTCTAAAGTAGTGCACTATATATAGGGAATAGGGTGTTTAGGGCTCTGGTCTAAAGTAGTGCACTATAATAGGGAATAGGGTGTTAGGGCTCTGGTCTAAAGTAGTTCACTATATAGGGAACAGGGTGTTAGGGCTCTGGTCTAACGTAGTTCACTATATAGGGAATAGGGTGTTAGGGCTCTGGTCTAAAGTAGTGCACTATATAGGGAATAGGGCTCTGGTCTAAAGTAGTTCACTATATAGGGAACAGGGTGTTAGGGCTCTGGTCTAAAGTAGTTCACTATATAGGGAATAGGGTGTTAGGGCTCTGGTCTAAAGTAGTTCACTATATAGGGAATAGGGTGTTAGGGGCTCTGGTCTAAAGTAGTTCACTATATAGGGAATAGGGTGTTAGGGCTCTGGTCTAAAGTAGTTCACTATATAGGGAATAGGGTGTTAGGGCTCTGGTCTAAAGTAGTGCACTATATAGGGAATAGGGTGTTAGGGCTCTGGTCTAAAGTAGTGCACTATATATAGGGAATAGGGTGTTTAGGGCTCTGGTCTAAAGTAGTGCACTGTAATAGGGAATAGGGTGTTAGGGCTCTGGTCTAAAGTAGTGCACTATATATAGGGAATAGGGTGTTTAGGGCTCTGGTCTAAAGTAGTGCACTATAATAGGGAATAGGGTGTTAGGGCTCTGGTCTAAAGTAGTTCACTATATAGGGAATAGGGTGTTAGGGCTCTGGTCTAAAGTAGTTCACTATATAGGGAATAGGGTGTTAGGGGCTCTGGTCTAACGTAGTGCACTATATAGGGTGTTAGGGCTCTGGTCTAAAGTAGTTCACTATATAGGGAATAGGGTGTTAGGGCTCTGGTCTAACGTAGTTCACTATATAGGGAATAGGGTGTTAGGGCTCTGGTCTAACGTAGTGCACTATATAGGGAATAGGGTGTTAGGGCTCTGGTCTAACGTAGTGCACTATATAGGGTGTTAGGGCTCTGGCCTAAAGTAGTGCACTATATATAGGGAATAGGGTGTTTAGGGCTCTGGTCTAAAGTAGTGCACTGTAATAGGGAATAGGGTGTTAGGGCTCTGGTCTAAAGTAGTGCACTATATATAGGGAATAGGGTGTTTAGGGCTCTGGTCTAAAGTAGTGCACTATAATAGGGAATAGGGTGTTAGGGCTCTGGTCTAAAGTAGTTCACTATATAGGGAATAGGGTGCTAGGGCTCTGGTCTAAAGTAGTTCACTATATAGGGAATAGGGTGTTAGGGGCTCTGGTCTAACGTAGTGCACTATATAGGGTGTTAGGGCTCTGGTCTAAAGTAGTTCACTATATAGGGAACAGGGTGTTAGGGCTCTGGTCTAACGTAGTTCACTATATAGGGAATAGGGTGTTAGGGCTCTGGTCTAACGTAGTGCACTATATAGGGAATAGGGTGTTAGGGCTCTGGTCTAACGTAGTGCACTATATAGGGTGTTAGGGCTCTGGCCTAAAGTAGTTCACTATATAGGGAACAGGGTGTTAGGGCTCTGGTCTAACGTAGTGCACTATTAGGGAATAGGGTGTTAGGGGCACTGGTCTAACGTAGTGCACTATATAGGGTGTTAGGGCTCTGGTCTAACGTAGTGCACTATATAGGGAATAGGGTGTTAGGGCTCTGGTCTAAAGTAGTTCACTATATAGGGAATAGGGTGTTAGGGCTCTGGTCTAAAGTAGTTCACTATATAGGGAATAGGGTGTTAGGGCTCTGGTCTAAAGTAGTGCACTATATATAGGGAATAGGGTGTTTAGGGCTCTGGTCTAAAGTAGTGCACTATATAGGGAATAGGGTGTTAGGGCTCTGGTCTAAAGTAGTTCACTATATAGGGAATAGGGTGTTAGGGCTCTGGTCTAAAGTAGTGCACTATATAGGGTGTTAGGGCTCTGGTCTAACGTAGTGCACTATATAGGGAATAGGGTGCCATTTGGGACAGGACCTCGGGTTTAGAATGGTGTTAAAACATTACCTTCTCTTCAATGGAGTAGAGCAGCTTGGTCAGCTGTTCCAGCCTGAAGGACACAGACTGGTCGGAATCTGATGACACCTAGAAAGTGAAACAGAAACGTGATGTGAACTAGACACGGAAAGAGACAACAGAATTCATTTGAAACCAACTATTGGAAACATGATATTCTATTGATAGGCAGAGTGTCTATTTCTGCAGAACAAAACAAGAAAAGGGCAGAGGTAGACTACAGTAGAGTAGAATAGAGCAGAGGTAGACTACAGTAGAGTAGAATAGAGCAGAGGTAGACTACAGTAGAGTAGAATAGAGCAGAGGTAGACTACAGTAGAGTAGAATAGAGCAGAGGTAGACTACAGTAGAGTAGAATAGAGCAGAGGTAGACTACAGTAGAGTAGAATAGAGCAGAGGTAGACTACAGTAGAATAGAGCAGAGGTAGACTACAGTAGAGTAGAGCAGAGGTAGACTACAGTAGAGTAGAATAGAGCAAAGGTAGACTACAGTAGAGTAGAATAGAGCAGAGGTAGACTACAGTAGAGTAGAATAGAGCAGAGGTAGACTACAGTAGAGTAGAATAGAGCAGAGGTAGACTACAGTAGAGTAGAATAGAGCAGAGGTAGACTACAGTAGAGTAGAATAGAGCAGAGGTAGACTACAGTAGAATAGAGCAGAGGTAGACTACAGTAGAGTAGAATAGAGCAGAGGTAGACTACAGTAGAGTAGAATAGAGCAGAGGTAGACTACAGTAGAGTAGAATAGAGCAGAGGTAGACTACAGTAGAATAGAGCAGAGGTAGACTACAGTAGAGTAGAATAGAGCAGAGGTAGACTACAGTAGAGTAGAATAGAGCAGAGGTAGACTACAGTAGAGTAGAATAGAGCAGAGGTAGACTACAGTAGAATAGAGCAGAGGTAGACTACAGTAGAGTAGAATAGAGCAGAGGTAGACTACAGTAGAGTAGAATAGAGCAGAGGTAGACTACAGTAGAGTAGAATAGAGCAGAGGTAGACTACAGTAGAGTAGAATAGAGCAGAGGTAGACTACAGTAGAGTAGAATAGAGCAGAGGTAGACTACAGTAGAGTAGAATAGAGCAGAGGTAGACTACAGTAGAGTAGAGCAGAGGTAGACTACAGTAGAGTAGAATAGAGCAGAGGTAGACTACAGTAGAGTAGAATAGAGCAGAGGTAGACTACAGTAGAGTAGAATAGAGCAGAGTTAGACTACAGTAGAGTAGAATAGAGCAGAGGTAGACTACAGTAGAGTAGAATAGAGCAGAGGTAGACTACAGTAGAATAGAGCAGAGGTAGACTACAGTAGAGTAGAATAGAGCAGAGGTAGACTACAGTAGAGTAGAATAGAGCAGAGGTAGACTACAGTAGAGTAGAGCATAGGTAGACTACAGTAGAATAGAGCAGAGGTAGACTACAGTAGAGTAGAGCAGAGGTAGACTACAGTAGAGTAGAATAGAGCAGAGGTAGACTCCAGTAGAGTAGAATAGAGCAGAGGTAGACTACAGTAGAGTAGAGCAGAGGTAGACTACAGTAGAGTAGAATAGAGCAGAGGTAGACTACAGTAGAGTAGAATAGAGCAGAGGTAGACTACAGTAGAGTAGAATAGAGCAGAGGTAGACTATAGTAGAGTAGTATAGAGCAGAGGTAGACTACAGTAGAGTAGAATAGAGCAGAGGTAGACTACAGTAGAATAGAGCAGAGGTAGACTACAGTAGAGTAGAATAGAGCAGAGGTAGACTACAGTAGAGTAGAATAGAGCAGAGGTAGACTACAGTAGAGTAGAATAGAGCAGAGGTAGACTACAGTAGAATAGAGCAGAGGTAGACTACAGTAGAGTAGAATAGAGCAGAGGTAGACTACAGTAGAGTAGAATAGAGCAGAGGTAGACTACAGTAGAGTAGAATAGAGCAGAGGTAGACTACAGTAGAATAGAGCAGAGGTAGACTACAGTAGAGTAGAATAGAGCAGAGGTAGACTACAGTAGAGTAGAATAGAGCAGAGGTAGACTACAGTAGAGTAGAATAGAGCAGAGGTAGACTACAGTAGAGTAGAGCAGAGGTAGACTACAGTAGAATAGAGCAGAGGTAGACTACAGTAGAATAGAGCAGAGGTAGACTACAGTAGAGTAGAATAGAGCAAAGGTAGACTACAGTAGAGTAGAGCAGAGGTAGACTACAGTACAATAGAGCAGAGGTAGACTACAGTAGAATAGAGCAGAGGTAGACTACAGTAGAGTAGAATAGAGCAGAGGTAGACTACAGTAGAGTAGAGCAGAGGTAGACTACAGTAGAATAGAGCAGAGGTAGACTACAGTAGAATAGAGCAGAGGTAGACTACAGTAGAATAGAGCAGAGGTAGACTATAGTAGAGTAGAGCAGAGGTAGACTACAGTAGAATAGAGCAGAGGTAGACTACGGTAGAGTAGAGCAGAGGTAGACTACAGTACAATAGAGCAGAGGTAGACTACAGTACAATAGAGCAGAGGTAGACTACAGTAGAATAGAGCAGAGGTAGACTACAGTACAATGTTAAACTAAAACATCAGAGAACCTTTCAGCCTCATTCAGCTTTAACAGAATAGCAACCTGTAACCACGCAGTATCAATGTATCTTCAATCAGGAAGCGTTATGTCTCATTGAACAGAAAGACCAAGCTCCTCTACGATACCGACCCATTTCCTAATTTAACGTTAACGTTAAACTGATTCCATCTCCAATGCAGTTACAAACCGTCTCTTTACTGTATGTTGATGTTCAAATAACGTATGATTAAAAAGGTGAATATTAATAATGTCCACCTACCTGAGTCCTCAGGCGTCCAATCCCTGGGGACAGCTGCTGGTCCAGAAGCCTCTGAAAGGCCTCCAGAGTGGGCAGGGTACGGGAGATCTCGCTGGTACAACATAGGAGCATAGCAATTGTTTAAATGCTGTTTACCAGGGTTTAGGGGTCCATTTCAATTCAGTTTACTTCCCTAATTGGCTGAACGAATTAAATGGACCCCGAAACCGACTGAGATCTCACTGACACACTATAGGAGCACAGAAATGTTCTTTCATTTCACAAGGGACAATTAAAGACGGTTCATAGTGAAAGCCAAGTTATGTACAAAAAATACTTATTTTCCACCATAATTTGCAAATAAATTCATAAAAAATCCTACAGTGTGATTTTCTGGATTTTTTTCAGATTTTGTCTGTCATAGTTGAAGTGTACCTATGATGACAATTACAGGCCTCTCTCATCTTTTTAGGTGGAAGAACTTGCACAATTGGTGGCTGACTAAATACTTTTTTTTTGCCCCACTGTACATGTTGCAGAAGCAGCTACTGTCTGCCAGTACTGGTATACCTATTCAGTTGTTTGCAGATTCCCATAGTGAGCTTCTTCAGATGGGGGAGGGACGGATTCCCGTTCTGGACTTGCTCAGCATCGAGAGAGACCGAGGTGTGGAAGTATTCCTCAATGGATTTGTGGTGCTCTTCTGGCAGGCTGGAAGATATGATTGAATTGAATTTGAATTTTTGGGGTAACAGAAGACATATACAACAAACTGTACAATGTGGACCCAGAGGATATCACTTGAAAGTTATTCATTTAAAAAAAAAAAAAAAAAAACTTGTTTCCAAAGTGGTCCTTGAATTTACAGATGCATCATCAGTCAAGTGTAATTTGTTAGTTGGTATGTAACTTAAACATGGCCCGCTGGGTATGTCTTTAGTAACACAAGGACAAATCGTAACTTCCTCTTTCAGTCAAATTTTCATTTTCGTCTCCTACTGACATTAACGCACGCTGAAGTGAAAACTTGACCTGAGAGGAAGTTGGTATTTGTGCCACAATACTGAAGAGACTTGAGTAGTATCAGTACATAGATTAGTTGAACGTGAGCCTTCAGTACATACTTAGACATATCGATGTGTTGTAGTCTCTGTAGGTATGTGTCTACCAGGGAACTACACGCCGGCTCGGAGCCTCGGGAATCCCCTACGTGGGTTTCTTTACTGCCATTGGCTGACGGTCCTCCTGAGAAGTTCCTCGGGGGCAGCTGAGGAGGGTATTTCACTGGCTCTGTTGATCCAACAACAGGTATAACGGTTAGACATAACGTTATGTCCTGTGACAGCGAAAATACTTTGGACCTTTTTTACGGATGTGTGAGACAGGCCCCTTGAGTTAAGCCTGAATATCCAGAGTGACTTGGCTTAGCTCAGCTGTAGCAGAAACAGACAAGAGAGAATGTCTGTATCCTGAATGGCACCCTACTCCTTACATAGTACACTACTTTTGACCAGAGCCTTATGGGAACCCATATGGGCTCTGGTCTAAAGTAGTACACTATATAGGGCGAAAGGGTACAATTTGAGATGCAAACCTAGGCTATTAACCCACCTGCTTCTTCCTCTGGTTCCTCCTCCTTCTGAACAGGGAACTGCAGGTGTGTAGCCAGACCCATGTTGGGACTGTAGTACCTCTCCACCAGGTCAGACAGCACAGAGAATAATTGGATAGGCACGCCCTCAGAGGCCTGGAGACAGGCACAAAAGCAGTGGTGTAAAGTACTTAAATAAAAAAAAAACTTGAAAGTACTACTTAAGTACTTTGAGTTTATATTTATTTTTACAGGGACAGTGCACATTAATCAACGTTTCAGTAAAAGTGACGGTTTTAGCCGGCCGGGGGGGTGTCTGTACTTTACTATTTATCTTTTTTGACAACTTTTACTTTAACTTTACTACATCCTAAAGAAAATAATGTACTTTTTACTCCATACATTTTAGTAGATTCTAATGGAAAACATCAACACTTACAGGTTAGTAGATTTCTCTGGGTCTAATGCAAAACATCAACAATCATTGGTTAGTGAACTACAGTTCACAACAGTAGTCACAGCCTAGTACCCTTTGGAGTCCACAACAGTAGTCACAGCCTAATACCCTTTGGAGTTCACAACAGTAGTCACAGCCTAGTACCCTTTGGAGTCCACAACAGTAGTCACAGCCTAGTACCCTTTGGAGTCCACAACAGTAGTCACAGCCTAATACCCTTTGGAGTTCACAACAGTAGTCACAGCCTAGTACCCTTTGGAGTCCACAACAGTAGTCACAGCCTAGTACCCTTTGGAGTCCACAACAGTAGTCACAGCCTAGTACCCTTTGGAGTTCACAACAGTAGTCACAGCCTAGTACCCTTTGGAGTCCACAACAGTAGTCACAGCCTAGTACCCTTTGGAGTCCACAACAGTAGTCACAGCCTAGTACCCTTTAGAGTCCACAACAGTAGTCACAGCCTAGTACCCTTTGGAGTCCACAACAGTAGTCACAGCCTAGTACCCTTTGGAGTCCACAACAGTAGTCACAGCCTAGTACCCTTTGGAGTCCACAACAGTAGTCACAGCCTAGTACCCTTTGGAGTCCACAACAGTAGTCACAGCCTAGTACCCTTTGGAGTCCACAACAGTAGTCACAGCCTAGTACCCTTTGGAGTCCACAACAGTAGTCACAGCCTAGTACCCTTTGGAGTCCACAACAGTAGTCACAGCCTAATACCCTTTGGAGTCCACAACAGTAGTCACAGCCTAGTACCCTTTGGAGTCCACAACAGTAGTCACAGCCTAGTACCCTTTGGAGTCCACAACAGTAGTCACAGCCTAATACCCTTTGGAGTCCACAACAGTAGTAGTACAGATTCAGAAAAAGAACTGGACAAATTTAATCCAACAGAAATGTGAAATGGGTTGAAGAATTGAAAGGTCCAGACACTCAGGTGGGTTTTAATGTATGTAGTACCATCAAGCCATGGTCCTGATACACTGTTTCTCAAAGATCTCATCACAGGCTAGTACACTTCTGAGTTTAGTACACTACAACAGCAAGATAAGTACACGACAGAGCGCCAACAGCAAGACAGGCTAGTAGCCTGTTCTTCTCATCTCTCTACTTGGTGCTTGCTCTCTGGTGCCGGTATAGATCTTCTCAGTGTGGCAACGTGAGAGTCTTCTAGGGCTTTATGTTTCCCGGAGAGACTTGATGTTGTATGAATGACAGGGTTTCCTTCTAGACCAATCATACAGCTTGAATACTCTTTCCACTGTTAGGCTACATTCCAAGGGCATTAGCGTATTAACTACCAAGTCACCTGGTTTCTTTAGCGAATTAACTACCAAGTCACCTGGTTTCTTTAGCCCATTTCACACCCACTGTGGATGCGTTGATCTATTTAAATGCAGTGAAAATCTATATTGTTGTGTGAAGGGTCTGCTATTTTCTGTTGCACACAAGATTAACTTTGTGGCTTTTCATACGCCCACGCCTCAGGATAATTTATAGCCTTCTGCTACTGAAAGAGGAACACGGTTTTGATCAACGTTGGCAGAGTGGCCTGTAGGAACCGTAGTACCCTTCAACATTGGCAGAGTGGCCTGTAGGAACTGTATTACCCTTCAACTGTCACACCCTGGCCTTTGTTATATTGATTTTCTTTATTAGTTTAGTTAGGTCAGGGTGTGACATGGGTGTTGTTTGTGTGTTTTGTCTAGTTTAGGGTGTGTGTATTGTTTAGGGGGGTTTGAAGATGTATGGGGTTGTGTTCAGTGTAGGTGTTTAGGAAAGTCTATGGTTGCCTGGTTTGGTTCTCAATCAGAGACAGCTGTTTATTGTTGTCTCTGATTGGGAGCCATATTTAAGGCAGCCATAGGCTTTAGGTGTTTGTGGGTAATTGTCTATGTTGAACGTTAGTAGCTTGTGTGTGCACTTTCGTTTATAGCTTCATTGTTGTTTTGTTTTGTAAAAGTTTTCGTGTTTCGTCATCTCTATTAAAAGAAGATGTACTCATATCCCGCTACGCCTTGGTCCGCTTATTATGACGTTCGTGACATCAACATTAGCAGAGTGGCCTGTAGGGAACTGTAGTACCCTTCAACATTAGCAGAGTGGCCTGTAGGGAACCGTAGTTCCCTTCAACATTAGCAGAGTGGCCTGTAGGAACCGTAGTACCCTTCAACATTAGCAGAGTGGCCTGTAGGGAACTGTAGTACCCTTCAACATTAGCAGAGTGGCCTGTAGGAACCGTAGTACCCTTCAACATTAGCAGAGTGGCCTGTAGGGAACTGTAGTACCCTTCAACATTAGCAGAGTGGCCTGTAGGAACCGTAGTACCCTTCAACATTAGCAGAGTGGCCTGTAGGAACCGTAGTACCCTTCAACATTAGCAGAGTGGCCTGTAGGGAACTGTAGTACCCTTCAACATTAGCAGAGTGGCCTGTACGAACTGTAGTACCCTTCAACATTAGCAGAGTGGCCTGTACGAACTGTAGTACCCTTCAACATTAGCAGAGTGGCCTGTAGACACTGTAGTACCCTTCAACATTAGCAGACTGGCCTGTAGGAACCGTAGTACCCTTCAACATTAGCAGAGTGGCCTGTAGGGAACTGTAGTACCCTTCAACATTAGCAGAGTGGCCTGTAGGGAACCGTAGTACCCTTCAACATTAGCAGAGTGGCCTGTAGGGAACTGTAGTACCCTTCAACATTAGCAGAGTGGCCTGTAGGGAACCGTAGTACCCTTCAACATTAGCAGAGTGGCCTGTAGGGAACTGTAGTACCCTTCAACATTAGCAGAGTGGCCTGTACGAACTGTAGTACCCTTCAACATTAGCAGAGTGGCCTGTACGAACTGTAGTACCCTTCAACATTAGCAGAGTGGCCTGTAGACACTGTAGTACCCTTCAACATTAGCAGACTGGCCTGTAGGAACCGTAGTACCCTTCAACATTAGCAGAGTGGCCTGTAGGGAACTGTAGTACCCTTCAACATTAGCAGAGTGGCCTGTAGGGAACCGTAGTACCCTTCAACATTAGCAGAGTGGCCTGTAGGGAACTGTAGTACCCTTCAACATTAGCAGAGTGGCCTGTAGGGAACCGTA
Organism: Salvelinus fontinalis; assembly: GCF_029448725.1. NCBI lineage: Eukaryota > Metazoa > Chordata > Actinopteri > Salmoniformes > Salmonidae > Salvelinus > Salvelinus fontinalis. The sequence continues at coordinate 8,915,813 of NC_074678.1, forward strand.
GTACCCTTCAACATTAGCAGAGTGGCCTGTAGGGAACTGTAGTACCCTTCAACATTAGCAGAGTGGCCTGTACGAACTGTAGTACCCTTCAACATTAGCAGAGTGGCCTGTAGGAACCGTAGTTCCCTTCAACATTAGCAGAGTGGCCTGTAGGGAACTGTAGTACCCTTCAACACTAGCAGACTGGCCTGTAGGGAACCGTAGTACCCTTCAACATTAGCAGACTGGCCTGTAGACACTGTAGTTCCCTTCACGTCTGTGTTTAGCGCAGGCTAAAACTCAAGATGACTATAATGCATGCCAGCTACAATAGATCAATGAAAATCTATCTAATTCATCATCACTGTAGGTTTGTCTCTAGGTTGGGAATATTCTCACTGCCACACTATTACAGGCGTATTAACCACAAGTGTTTCCATCTCAACCTCAGCCTAATACAATGATGCCTTTGTGTGACAGAGAGAGCAGAGAGAGAGTGTGCCTACAGATGAAGAGATATCCGGGTTTACTGTATTCGCCCTTCATTAAAGAAGAGGACATTAGCAGTGTCGCATATTCACAGCCACAGGAAGCGAGGCCGTTTGTGTCTAGTACTATGGAGCGCTTACACTTCAGCACATGTCTCCCCCCGCACAAGTAGGCTTGGTTCAATGTCCTGTATTCACAATACGCTGGTGTAACGGATGTGAAATGGCTAGCTAGTTAGCGGATACGCGCTACTAGCGGTTCAATCAGTTACGTCACTTGCTCTGAAACCTAGAAGTAGTGTTGCCCTTTGCTCTGCAAGGGCCGCGGATTTTGTGGAGCGATGGGTAACGACGCTTCGTGGGTGACTGTTGTTGATGTGTGCAGAGAGTCCCTGGTTCGCGCCCGTGTCGGGGGAAAAGGGGACGGTTTAAAGTTATACTGTTACACTGGTACATTCCAGAACTCTACCATCACACATGGCCTTTCTTCGTTTCTGAAGGCATTGAAAACCAGAGCAGAAGTTGTCCGATTATTGAGGAATTGAGAAGTGTCTCTTAAAATAGCCCTCTTAACACCCAACACCTGGGAAGAGGCTATATCCGCTATCAGAAAGTTTGTGGTATAACGCTCAGAACTTGTGTTGTGTGGATCAACATAGTAACGTTAAATGCTTTGTAAGGGGGGCTCAATACTCAAAATGGAGTGCAGATCTCACCTGTACCGAGAGATTCCTCCCCTTAAAAGGTCTGTCTCAGCTGGACCGAGAGCTTCCTCCCCTTAAAAGGTCCGTCTCAGCTGGACCGAGAGATTCCTCCCCTCAAAAGGTCTGTCTCAGCTGGACCGAGAGATTCCTCCCCTCAAAAGGTCTGTCTCAGCTGGACCGAGAGATTCCTCCCCTCAAAAGGTCCGTCTCAGCTGGACTGAGAGCTTCCTCCCCGTAAAAGCTCTGTCTCAGCTGGACCGAGAGATTCCTCCCCATAAAAGCTCTGTCTCAGCTGGACCGAGAGCTTCCTCCCCGTAAAAGGTCTGTCTCAGCTGGCCCGAGAGCTTCCTCCCCGTAAAAGCTCTGTCTCAGCTGGACCGAGAGCTTCCTCCCCTCAAAAGATCTGTCTCACCTGGACCGAGAGCTTCCTCCCCTCAAAAGGTCTGTCTCAGCTGGACCGAGAGATTCCTCCCCTCAAAAGGTCTGTCTCAGCTGGACAGAGAGCTTCCTCCCCTCAAAAGGTCTGTCTCAGCTGGACCGAGAGATTCCTCCCCGTAAAAGCTCTGTCTCAGCTGGACCGAGAGCTTCCTCCCCGTAAAAGGTCTGTCTCAGCTGGACCGAGAGCTTCCTCCCCGTAAAAGCTCTGTCTCAGCTGGACCGAGAGCTTCCTCCCCTCAAAAGGTCTGTCTCAGCTGGACCGAGAGATTCCTCCCCTCAAAAGGTCTGTCTCAGCTGGACAGAGAGCTTCCTCCCCTCAAAAGGTCTGTCTCAGCTGGACCGAGAGATTCCTCCCCTCAAAAGGTCTGTCTCAGCTGGACCGAGAGCTTCCTCCCCGTAAAAGGTCCGTCTCAGCTGGACCGAGAGCTTCCTCCCCGTAAAAGCTCTGTCTCAGCTGGACCGAGAGCTTCCTCCCCTCAAAAGGTCTGTCTCAGCTGGACCGAGAGCTTCCTCCCCTCAAAAGAGTTGTATCACCTTGACTAAGAGCTTCCTCCTCTCAAAAGATCTGTCTCACCTTGACTAAGAGCTTCCTCCCCTCAAAAGAGTTGTCTCACCTGTACCGAGAGCTTCCTCTCCTCATTGGGTAGGATCCTGTAGGTATACACACAGTTCTGGTACCTGGAAATAGAAGAGATGGGATAGTATCATAAGGATCACAGCAAGATATGTAATCTTGAATGTTTTAAGAGACGTCTTTCTGACATTTCACAGAAGAGTGTGACAGGTGCAGTAATAACAGATAGCATGCCCTCCTACAAACTTCCACTTGGTCTTTGTGTCCAATAGAAAATAGTACATGACAATTTCTGTATTTGTTTACCAGTTATTCAAATGAGAGCCCACAGTGACACAAAGACGTTGGGTGTGAGTTGTACATCGGAGTCTACCCAGCTCTGCAGCAGGACAGCGTGTGCAGATACGTTGGGTGCTGCAGTAAGCATGTGTACTTTAAAATAGGTCTTCATGACATAGAAGTCCTGCTATATAGTTAGTCACATCTAAAACTGCATGAAACAACAATAGTATTCTAAGACCGTTTCTCTGGTTGATCAAAGTCTTGAGGAAAACATTTTCAATTCCAACAGATGTACTTGTTGGCATGATTTATGTCACGATGTAAAGAAACAGAAAGTCTACGTCACATTGTTTTGCTTTGTCTGTGACTATCAATGTTTGTATCATGTTTGTGCTGCTACCATGCTATGTAGTGTTGTGGTCTCTCTCTCTATGTAGTGTTGTGGTGTCTCTCTCTATGTAGTGTTGTGGTGTCTCTATGTAGTGTTGTCTCTCTTTATGTAGTGTTGTGGTGTCTCTCTTTATGTAGTGTTGTGGTGTCTCTCTCTATGTAGTGTTGTGGTATATCTCTTTATGTAGTGTTGTGGTGTCTCTTTATGTAGTGTTGTGGTGTCTCTCTTTATGTAGTGTTGTGGTGTCTCTCTTTATGTAGTGTTGTCTCTCTTTATGTAGTGTAGTGTTGTCTCTCTTTATGTAGTGTTGTGGTGTATCTCTTTATGTAGTGTTGTGGTGTCTCTGTTTATGTAGTGTTGTGGTGTCTCTCTCTATGTAGTGTTGTGGTGTCTCTATGTAGTGTTGTGGTGTCTCTTTATGTAGTGTTGTGGTCTCTCGTTATGTAGTGTTGTGGTGTCTCTCTCTCTTTATGTAGTGTTGTGGTGTCTCTCTCTCTTTATGTAGTGTTGTGGTGTCTCTCTCTCTCTTTATGTAGTGTAGTGGTGTCTCTCTTTATGTAGTGTTGTGGTGTCTCTCTCTATGTAGTGTTGTGGTGTATCTCTTTATGTAGTGTTGTGGTGTCTCTCTTTATGTAGTGTTGTGGTCTCTCTTTATGTAGTGTTGTGGTGTCTCTATGTAGTGTTGTCTCTCTTTATGTAGTGTTGTGGTCTCTCTTTATGTAGTATTGTGGTCTCTCTTTATGTAGTGTTGTGTCTCTCTATGTAGTGTTGTCTCTCTTTATGTAGTATTGTGGTCTCTCTTTATGTAGTATTGTGGTCTCTCTTTATGTAGTGTTGTGTCTCTCTATGTAGTGTTGTCTCTCTTTATGTAGTATTGTGTTGTCTCTCTCTCTTTATGTAGTGTAGTGGTGTCTCTCTTTATGTAGTGTTGTGGTGTCTCTCTTTATGTAGTGTTGTGGTGTCTCTCTTTATGTAGTGTTGTGTTGTCTCTCTCTCTTTATGTAGTGTAGTGGTGTCTCTCTTTATGTAGTGTTGTGGTGTCTCTCTTTATGTAGTGTTGTGGTGTCTCTCTTTATGTAGTGTTGTGATGTCTCTCTTTATGTAGTGTTGTGGTGTCTCTATATGTAGTGTTGTGGTGTCTCTCTTTATGTAGTGTTGTGGTGTATCTCTTTATTTAGTGTTGTGGTGTCTCTCTTTATGTAGTGTTGTGTTGTCTCTCTCTCGTTATGTAGTGTAGTGGTGTCTCTCTTTATGTAGTGTTGTGGTCTCTCTTTATGTAGTGTTGTGGTGTCTCTCTTTATGTAGTGTTGTGGTGTCTCTCTTTATGTAGTGTTGTCTCTCTTTATGTAGTGTTGTGGTGTCTCTCTTTATGTAGTGTTGTGATGTCTCTCTTTATGTAGTGTTGTGGTGTCTCTCTTTATGTAGTGTTGTGGTGTCTCTCTTTATGTAGTGTTGTGGTGTCTCTCTTTATGTAGTGTTGTGATGTCTCTCTTTATGTAGTGTTGTGGTGTCTCTATATGTAGTGTTGTGGTGTATCTCTTTATGTAGTGTTGTGGTGTCTCTATGTAGTGTTGTCTCTCTTTATGTAGTGTTGTGGTGTATCTCTTTATGTAGTGTTGTGTTGTCTCTCTCTCTTTATGTAGTGTAGTGGTGTCTCTCTTTATGTAGTGTTGTGATGTCTCTCTTTATGTAGTGTTGTGATGTCTCTCTTTATGTAGTGTTGTGGTGTCTCTCTTTATGTAGTGTTGTGATGTCTCTCTATATGTAGTGTTGTGGTGTATCTCTTTATGTAGTGTTGTGGTGTCTCTATATGTAGTGTTGTGGTGTATCTCTTTATGTAGTGTTGTGGTGTCTCTATGTAGTGTTGTCTCTCTTTATGTAGTGTTGTGGTGTATCTCTTTATGTAGTGTTGTGGTGTCTCTCTTTATGTAGTGTTGTGTTGTCTCTCTCTCTTTATGTAGTGTAGTGGTGTCTCTCTTTATGTAGTGTTGTGATGTCTCTCTTTATGTAGTGTTGTGATGTCTCTCTTTATGTAGTGTTGTGGTGTCTCTCTTTATGTAGTGTTGTGATGTCTCTCTATATGTAGTGTTGTGGTGTATCTCTTTATGTAGTGTTGTGGTGTCTCTATATGTAGTGTTGTGGTGTCTCTCTTTATGTAGTGTTGTGGTGTCTCTCTTTATGTAGTGTTGTGGTCTCTCTTCATGTAGTGTTGTGGTGTCTCTCTTTATGTAGTGTTGTGGTGTCTCTCTTTATGTAGTGTTGTGGTGTCTCTCTTTATGTAGTGTTGTGGTGTCTCTCTTTATGTAGTGTTGTGGTGTCTCTCTTTATGTAGTGGTGTGGTGTCTCTCTTTATGTAGTGTTGTATTGTCTCTCTTGTCTTAATGTGTGTTTTGTCCTACATTTAAAATAAAATCAGCCTCTGAGGCAGAGTTCCTCTGTCCAGTCTCAACGTCAACAGTGAAGAGGCGACTCCGGGATGCTGGCCTTCTAGGCAGAGTTCCTCTGTCTAGTGTCTGTGTTATTTTGCTCATCTTAATCTTTTCTTTTTATTGGCCAGTCTGAGATATGGCTTTTTCTTTGCAACTCTGCCAAGAAGGCCAGCATCCCTGAGTCACCTCTTCACTGTTGACGTTGAGACTGGTGTTTTGTGGGTACTATTTAATGAAGTTGCCAGTTGAGGACTTGAGAGGAATCATTTTCTCAAACTAGACACTCTAATGTACTTGTCCTCTTGCTCAGTTGTGCACCGGGGCCTCCCACTCCTCTTTCTATTTTGGTTAGAGCCAGTTTGCACTGTTCTGTGAAGGGAGTAGTACACAGCGCTGTACGAGATCTTCAGTTTCTTGGCAATTTCTCGCATGGAATAGCCTTCATTTCTCAGAACTAGAATAGAGTGACGAGTTTCAGAAGAAAGGTCTTTGTTTCTGGCCATTTTGAGCCTGTAATCGAACCAACAAAGGCTTATGCTCCAGATACTCAACTAGTCTAAAGAAGGCCAGTTTTATTGCTTCTTTAATCAGAACAACAGTTTTCAGCTGTGCTAACATAATTGCTAAAGGGTTTTCTAATGATCAATTAGCCTTTTTAAAATGATATACTAGGATTAGCTAACACAACGTGCCATTGGAACACAGGAGTGATGGTTACTGACAAATAGGCCTCTGTACGCCTATGTAGATATTCCATAACAAAATTTGCCGTTTCCAGCTACAATAGTCATTTACAACATTAACAATGTCTACACTGTATTTCTGATCAATTTGATGTTATGTTGATGGACAAAAGAAAAGTGACCCCATTTCTTGAAACATTTCTAAGTGACCCCAACCTTTTGAACGGTCCGTGTATTTTTCCACTCCAGATTGAAATCCCAATAACAGTAGCGTTTAGCGGTGATCGCTGTTTCGTCTGATTTTAAAGTTTTTTATCAGCTCTTCTTACACGACTTGGGACACGACTTCAACGGGTGATCTTCCTTCCTCAATTTGATCTTTCCAACATCGTTGTAGCTCAGTATTAAGTTGAACTGTTAATTCTTTCCTGAAACAGACTAGTCAGACTTTCAGTATGGTTATAGTTTACTCTCTCCTTAATCACAGCTACTTCTCAACTGTCACTGTCACGCAAAGAGATATAAGGGATGAACTCTGAACAGATGACCTTCTGTCTTCAATTAGATCTTTCCAACATCGTTGCCGACAGGTAAACTGATCAACTGTCAATTATTTCCTTGTCTGTTTTTCTTTTGCAACAGAAAATATAGTGGAGTTAGTAATCA